>NC_090933.1:638604391-638904391 GCF_040938575.1 Ambystoma mexicanum | reverse complement strand
CTTCCTCCTAAACAGGGCTTACATGGACCTACACTTTGTTCCCAGTTTAAAGTTGGGATACCAATCTATGGTCTCATATAGCTTATTATTCATACAGGTAAATTCACCTCCACCACATTCACATTTAGTCCCACTATTGGACCTCACCACTGCAACAGCTGACATTTCGGATTGCATTAGCCTTTAAATGGAGCACTCCTTGCCTAGCAAGCATTTGGCCCCTCAAAGATACAAGACCCAACTCAAGCCTGAGATATTCCGGTGACGTATTAGCAGGTAGTTTCAGGACCCGTTTCCAAAAATATCCCTTAGGTTTATTCAACAATCTCAAATCCGTCATTAATATTGCCTCAAGGCCATAAAGGACCATAGGGCAGTAGCTTTGCTGGTAGAGGGTAAATATTCCCTCCAGAGAGTTTCCGGCCATCTGTCGGTCAAATGTATTTATCATATTGGTCAACCGTCAGGCTTTGGTTGATTTAGCCTCTAAAATATGGATATAGCACAGACATTTCAAGGCTCAACTAAATTCGATTTCCCAAACTTGTAGGGAGGGCGGGGCAATTTACCTTCTGGGTTGAGACCAGCATTACTTTTGTTTTGGCCAAATTGACAATCAGTTTATTTTCAGCTGTGTATGAGACAAAGGCATCAAGCATACCCTTTACTCCACTGTAAGTATGATTGAAAATAACAAAATCGTCTGCGTACAATAGACCAGGAATAGGTACTTCTCCAATCTGTCCACTTCATCGTAACACAGATATAGATCTGCCAAATATAAATTATACAACAGGGAGTCAAAACACAGCCTTGTTTGACTCCCCTGTTGATTGTGACACGGGTAGTCGTAGTCCCCGGATCATCTAGCCTCACCGACCCCCGTGTTCTCATGCAGACCCATCAAAATATACAATAACCACCTTGGGCAACCCCACCCCTCCATTTTGGCCCATAGCTTAGTATGACAAACATAGTTGAAAGCTGCCCAAAAATCAATGAAGATGGCATACAACACTGGCCCTCCCTTAGTCGCTGCCCTACGAAACAGTTTGTCCAGTGCCCTTAGGTTGTGGGTAGTTGAATTCTCTGGGCGAAAACTGGTTTGTGTAAAATGAAGCAATGTTTTTCATCAACCCATGCCTGCAGGTACCTCAGGAAAGTAGTAAAAAAGATCCTCCCTATTACTTCCAAGAGGGACAACAATCTATAATTGAAAGGCAACAATCTGTCCCCCCTCTTGTAGATTGGAAAAAAATCGATTGCTGCCAAGGAACTGGAATTTCCTGAGCTAAGCAGACCATATCAAAACGGATTTTAAGGAACCGGGCCCACCCACTCGAGTCCTGTTTTAATACAATGCTGGCAAGACCGTTTGGCTCCGGGCCCTAGAGCTCTTACGTTTTGAGAACATTACTTCAATACTCTCTGGTGTTATCTGCAAAGGCCATCCAGCAGGACAATATTTGTTCCCACTTTATTTGTGTTTCCACCTGATCTATCACTTAGGTAAAGCAGCCACTCTTTTTCCTGAATGGGGTTTAGTATTTGCTTCATTCTATCGCCCTTGGCCCGAGCCAAAATCTGCCAGATAATACTACTATTTCTACTTTGCAAAGCACTAATCATACATTACCAATGGCTATTTTTGGCCAAACATCACCAAATGTTTTGGCCATTGCCTTTATTCTGTCTTGATCAAATTTGACTGATGGCTCATCTCATGAGGTGGACTGACAGCACCTCAAAGCTCTCTCAACTTTCCCCTCGTCGCTCTTTTAGCATCACGTATAGCAAAGTCAAATATATTTATATGTTTATCGACAACTATTATGTTGCCCTGTCATTATCGATAAATGTTTTAACCACTCTTCTATTTCATTGCCATGCTTACGGACATGTCTAGCAGTCCAACAGATGTGGTTACCCGCAAGGTTTGGAAGGGCCCTGCTACAGCTCTGAGGGTTAAGAAGGACCTTTGGGCAGTCTAAAGTTAGAGCCAGGATAGAATGGTCCCTGAAGCAGTTTGTCTCTATTCTTAATTCTCTGGTTTTCAACAGACATGCATTATTTCCAAAGAAGTAATCTGCGGACGCTCTGCTCTTGCCCGTGCCCCAAGAATATTGTCCAAGCATATCACTCCTAGTTCTGCCATTCATCAATGTTAGCTGCCAGTTTCTTATGAACTGTACCCATTGAGTGCCCCTATCATTGTCCTTTTTTTGCGATATATGGCAATTTGTTTGCAACATTACTGTAAGAAGCACACTCTTGGTCATCAGTACATCAAGCATTAACCTCCCCACCTAAGAAGATTATCCGGTTGTCAAATGATCCAGACCCATTGGTCAGGACCTCACCAAGAAGATCTTGTATTCCATCCAGGCATGTGTTTTCAGGGGGGATGTACAGACTTGCCATCAATGTACTACATCCTACATCACCCAACCTCAATTCAACCGCCTGTAACTAACACCAATTACAAGCCACCCTGTATGGTCTGCCACAGCGCCCCTTTTGGCCTTGACTTGATGTAAGTGGAACACCCCAAAGTACACGGTGGACTCAAGCCAAGTTTCCTGTAAGAGGAAGACATCATACTTGGCGAGCAAGGGGGCAGAGCCATCCTTACTCATAAGATGGCCATGACCCCTCATATTCCAGCTTACAATATGGTACCTTCAGGACCCAGTACTCCTTTGTTCCACCACTAAAGCCATATCTCCATACGGTTCCACCCAATGTATCGTTTCACTCCCAGACTTGATATTGTCGTGGGGGAGGCAAACTATAAGGGACCAGATGTAAAGGCATTTACTCCTCTCCCTTGTCACTGAGCAGTCATTGGAGTAATAGTTTTGTTCGAAAATGTGACCTGTTTTGGAACTTTCAGAATGGCTCCCATGTACTCTCCTTGAGAGGCTTTGTAAACCAAATGTGTTGTCATGAGATATGTATTAAATTCCTTGCAGTTCATTTTTTGTAACATTACACATTATGTAAATATCATCAATATATTGCATCTAGGATATATTTTGTTTGAAAAAATATAATACTGTGCAATAAATGAGTGAGTTCAAATTGGCCCATAAGTAGGTTGGCTAGTGAGGTGCAAATCAAGCACCCATTGCTTTGCTATTCCTTTTTTTTTACTGTAAAGTTCACAATTAATATGTTGTGTTTAAGCGTGAAATCTTGGAATTTCTTTAACATTTCCACTTGCATGAGATATGATGCTAACGTATCTTGCTAGAACAAATCAAGAGTACTGTTGTGGTGTACTCCTCCTCTCAAGTCTGACTGTGAGCATGTGAGCTGATGGAATGCCTGTGGAATGTTGGGATGTGGAAAGTTGAGTGTATGGTTCCCTGTGAGTGCTCTGTAAATGTCAGTTGGAGGTGAGCTGCCTGACAGTGAGAGTGCTTGTGGATGTCTCTGCGTCACTTCATCCTAGTGTACTTACCTTTTATCTGTAACTTGATGACCTCTATTTGAACCTGCAGTAAAGACATCACCTACCATACCTGTGACTGCAGTCTCATCTTTACAAGGGAAGCACCATTATAACAAATACCTACTTCTAGGTCGTGATCTATGGAGGTATACAGCACCCTAACATCCGTGGTTGCTAAGAGATCATTGTCATTCCATTCCAACTTTTTAAGAGGACATGCATAGTATCCCGAGTATATTATTTGAGTTTATAGATCTCTGGTCTCAGTATCTTATCAGTGTACTTTAAGAGATTCTCCGTAGCCCACCCTATACCGCTCACTATTGGTCTAACCTCCGGTAGTGTTTGGTATGTTTTGTGTATTTTAGGGAGAAAAGTAGATTGTTGATATTCTAGGTTGGTGCTTGATAAGAAACATCCTTTCCTTATCTGTGATTATTTGCCTTCTGTGCCATTTAATGATCAATTCTTCAGCATCTGAATGATTTTATTTGTACTTAATTTTCTTATAATATCCTGATGTACCTAGATGGTCATATGCCATTTTTATAACAGTTTTTCCACCCTTATCTTTTTCCCTAGTTATGATGTCATCATAGTTGGATAATCCTTTCAATGCTTGTCTCTCAATGTAGCTTAAATTCTTGTATGTTTTGTATTGTTTACATTTTCCTTATCCATTATATAGTGTATGTCTCCAACTACTGCCTGATGAAAAGTGTCAATTAGGTTCTCTTGTGTCATCAGTGGTAGGAATTTGGCAGTGGGCTTGAGGTTACTATCCAAAATGGTAGTCAAACCTATATTGAGAACATGAAAGATCTGTCTACTCTATACATCCATATACACTTACAATAACATTAATAATGGTGAACCCTTGATGTCCTTTATGGAAAGCAAACTCATTATCAGAGCTTGCGGGTGAAGTTCCCAAAGTACCATCTCTAGAGTTGTTTGGGGTCTTTTGATCATCATATTTCAGTTGAAAAGTGTAAACTCTGTCCTGTCTGTAATCTTATATATTTATTCATCTATGGGTATTGGTTCATTTAAAACCTTTATAAAGTTTTACAAAGCGATGAGTTCCATTTAAAACTTCGATTTGAAACATACCAGTGACAATACAGGAATGCAAAATTACAAAATTACAAAATTACATAATAACAGAATCGCGGAGGTGCACACAAAATGCAAAACCTTACACAGATGTTAAAAAAATAAAATGTCATACTTTACACCAATTTATAAAAATAAGCTGAATCGCAGAAGTCATTCAAGGAGATAACATACACTTTTTAAAAAACTCACGACAGCAACAGTTAAAGCCACTCATTTACCATGCATGATAATAGACCATAGCAGGTTCATAGGGACACAACTAACATCAGTTACAAATCTTCTAAAATATTGAAATCGCTAGGTTCTGTGTGCTTCACAGTACAAGATGACATGGGGAGGGTTTCATTTACTTTTTCACAGAATCGACATTTAGATGATGTATTCAATCGACTATCTCTAATGCTTAGTATCTCATAAGTATGAATCATGTTGAATCTAAACCTTGTGAAATCATTTCTCATGTTTTCGATGAGGAAACACATGAGATAAGGTTACAGAACTCCTAAAGGTTTTGGGGCACTATTTGAGAACAGAGTCGAGAACTCAAGGTTGAATCAATAGTACGTGTCCAGTCGTACCTTTGCACTATTTTTTTTTCGCTTTTAAAGGATTTGTCAGCAATATTTCCAGCATAATCCCTAATTCATCCATTAGGGCTAAGTATTAAGTCTGTAATTCATAAATGAAACCATCTATCACTTTTCCTTCCCTGACCCCCTTTCTTAATTAATAATATAGACTTGCTTCCTGTGAGCCATGGAATTTTCTAAAGAGAGCCAATCTTTTCCATTCCAATACACACAGATTGCAGTCCCAATTCTTATCTTAAGGCTGATAACAAAAGACGTTTAGGGATGAAGCATAAAATAGATCTCCAAATCAGAGCTTCAATTTTTCCTGCCTCCCTAACCATCCAAGTAGAAAATAATTCAACCCTGTAAGTTAAGCGTGAAATGTACATTTTTATTTTAGGGAGCATGGAAAACTTCCCATATTTGCCATCAATCTTCATCATTTGGGCGATCAATTTGAATGCCTTCTCCCTCAAATACAAACGGTAAAATGATTTCTTATGGAAGGAGATAATGGGAAATTCTAAATAAGTCATTGACAGTCTTGTTTGAAGTTTAATCTGAGCTGAAAACCGTGCAAATATACACCTACTTTGTTTCCTATGCATCCTTAACACAACTGATTTCGCCGGATTGACAGTTAGATTGTTCACTTGAATTTACTGATCAAAGGCTAAAATTAGCCTTTGCAATCCTATTGGTGTGTGATCGAAGTGTATAAAATCGTTGGCGTATATGCTGCCCAGATGATGTTCATTGTTCCTATTTTAGGCAACATAAAATAAGCTTTTTCAAGATAGTTGTCAAATTCTGCTAAATACAAGTTGAGGAACCAAGGGGCCGGTATGCAGCCTTGCCTCAGACCGTTGGTGAAATGTATAGGGTTACTTAAGACCCCATCGCTATTAAGTCTCACTTGCAGTTTGGACCCGTCATGAATCTGTATTAGGATTGATTATAAATTAGATGGTAACCCCAAATTGTCCAGTTTTTGCCACAGTGTGTTCCTGTCTACTAAATCAAATGCTAAGGATAGGTCCATTGAGGCCACATATATTGGGGCCGCATTTGGCTTCCAGGAAATACTCTGCAAGGAATGTAGGAGGAGGCCCCCACTATCAGTTCCTATATTTTTCCGGAAGCCTAGTTGAAAAGGGCTTAAGATTTCATTAAAGACACACCATTCTTCCAGTTTCTACAAAACTAAGGATGCAAATATCTTTGACGCTACCTCTAGTAGGGCTATTGGGTGATAGTTCTGAGGACTTTCTCTATTCCCTTTCATATATATTGGGATTATTATTTCGCTGTTCCAAGAGAGTGGTACTTTTTTTATATTACCACGTCCCTAAACATCGCCCGAAATATACCAGACCATAGCTCCACGTTTCCTTTCAGAATAATTTTAGTTAAATGATTCGGGCCTCCTGCTTTGGATCTACTTGATTTCTTTATATTTCTCTCAATATCTTCAATTGAGATGACCAAGAACCACAGAGAATTGCCAAAAGTATATTGTGCTTTCATGCCCATACAATTGCTTAAAGTGCTGACTCCACAAGTCTTCAGGGATGGGATTAGTCTGAGACTCACTTTGGTTAGATTCCAAGGAATTTCTGTGAGTCCAAAAACCTCTTGAGTTACAGTCTCTTAAAGCTCCCATCATAGCCTCCCAGTCTCTTTGGTATAAAATATGTTTATGGGCTACTAGCCAATTCCTTTGTTTTTGTTTTACCTTGAGTATGAGCCTCCTCTTCAGTCCCTATCCATGGAGGATTTGTTTAAATGGTGTATCAAGTTGTGTGTCCATTTTTTCATTTCATGAATCTGTGAATCAAAATGCAGTCTATAATTTATTTTGTCCCTCCTTTTCATTGTAATAAAGTTAGCCATCACTACCTTTAAGAAGTATTCGATGTACTTACCACTATAAATGACTAACGTTTGTTCCATTGGGAGGCTATCAGAATCTCTCAGCAGTACCCTTTTTAGTTTGTGTACATTTCCCTTGCGCCATGAAATCCGGTTAACTTTAGTGTTTGCAGTTAGGTATGCGCAATAAAAAGAAAGCCTTTTTTTAGCTAATGTCATACCATTGAGTCTCATAAATAACATTCTGTTGTCACTGAATTCATTGTTTACCAATTTAAAATCTCTTACTGATTCCCGTAAACACGTAAAATGCAATCAATACATGAGGATTAAATACCGTTTGACCATGTTGATACATTTCCATTACCACTATAAAATAAATAATTTAGCAGACATAAACCCCAATTTCCTAGATTCTTTCTACAGGTTTGCTCTTGTATCTCTTTCCTTTATGCGCCGTACAATCTATTATTACATGTCTGCCTGTTTTATGTGCCTGTTTGCAGGTTCTGTAAGTCATTGTGGCATAGGTGGTCAAGATCAGAGGGTGCTGGGAGATTGCAATCAGAGTTAAAGTCTCCCGCTATAATGACCTGGCCCCCGGGATTATTTATAAACCAATCCCCCATTAGTGCATTCATATTATCCATAGTGCTGATGAGATTTCTCAATGAGTTCCAACATATGTTGACTATTAAAATGGATTTATAGTCTGTTGCCCCCACTGCCTTCACCACCACTGCCAAGATACCAGCAATTATGCTGCAGTGGCTTACCATTTTCAAGCTAGATCCAATTTTAACCGCTGTGAGCAACCCACCAAAGGAACGCCCTCTGTGCCCCTTCGTGGCTGTATAAGCAGTTATTTCATAACTATCCAGGGCCAGAATCTTGGGGAAGATTCTTAAATAATTACATAAGTCACTATTAGAGGTCGAGTGGGCGGAAGCCTCAACGCTCCATGATATAACATTGAGATCATTAGGGATGCTGGAGCTGGCTATTTATGTCCTTCAGCTGTATAATTGACTCCCTCAGGGTCAGGGCGAGCCACTGCCATTTTACCTCATCCCCCTCTTTGTTCCTATTCTCATCCCCTGCTTTATCTACATTCAATTTCTCGAAGCTGGCTTTCAATCGTTTATTCATCCCCATTCTCTCTTCATGAATGAAATTTGCATTCCAACTGTGGGTGCTCTCGAATGGAAATAGGTCATACCGTAATTTATGGAAATTCTCTACTTCATTTAACAATGTGTCATATACCATTCTAGGTGGAACTACTGACCTTAAATAGTCATATCCAGAATGATACATACAATCTACCAATTTTTTGTCTTTGGAAATAAGAAGTCTTAAGTTTGGAATTTCCCTAAAGAGTCCCCACACTCGGCATCTATTTAGTGATTCTGGTCCATCGTGTTCAAAAATATACTGCAGCATAAGACTCCATTCTTTTTGGAATACCGGTTCCCTCCAGCATAGTTTGTGTGTGCCTTCATGCTGGCCTTGTGTAGATCATTGGTGTAATTATACTTCGGTAACACTAGCAGTTCACTATCCCTCCTAGGGTTTGGTCTTAAAGGACTATTTCCCAAAGCTGACAGATCTTTTCATTTTTCTGACAAAAAACGGGTACTTTGCTAATGACTTCTTCTTTTGATGCCTCAACGGATCCTCTAAGTCCCATTGCCTTACTGGGAGAATGGTGCCCCTTCTCCTGCTGCTTGGGTTGAGTTGAGGGTCTAGACGATCCTCATTGTACATTTGTATAATCTGTTTGTTTTAGTGAAAATCTTTGTGGTTGTAGTTCCCATAAAGCCCCCATCATTGCCTTCTTCTCTATATGAGTTAGCTCTGTTTCTGTACTCACCCCCTATTACTGATGTTCTTTCCCATGGCAGGGACATTATTTAGTATCTTTTTTACAATTTCTCTAATTCCTTCTTCTGCGAGTGTAATTGTTTTTGCACTTTCTCCTGTTGTTTTATCCAGTGGGGCCAGTAGGAGCATAATATTTGTTGTCTCTTTTCCATTTGCCGCCCCCCTCGCCACCTTTGTGGGTGTGCTTGTTTGAAGATATCATAGAGTGGAACCCCTCCTCTTTGTTTTTTTCTTTTTGCATTATTACACTCTTATTTAAACCTTTTTTGTTTCATTGAGTCAATTAACCTTTCTTCTGGCTTTTCTTGAAAACCGACTCTCAACAGTTCCAAGGTATCTATTTCGTCCCTCTTGTCGTTTACACTGAGGATTCGAGGTTTAGCCTCCAAGTAGCCTGCGTTCTTCTGGAATCCACAAACCCCTTCTCAAAAGCCTCCAATTCGCAGTCTACGTTGTACTCATAATGGATGTCATTTATTTCATCCCTTGTAAGGGACCGCATATATTTACGGGAATTTTTATTTGATATCCTTAAAGTGTTTAATGATATATTTTTCTTATGATTGTTTTTCTTTGATTTTTTGGCTCTGTTTTGACTTTTTGCGTGTTTTCCCCAAGCCATTCTTTTTTGTATTGTTATCTTCCCCCACTATAGGCTTGGTCTCTCCCGTGCTCACCATATTCCCCCTCAATCCCTACTTGCTTTTTCCCTACCCCTCCAACAAGGTGGATATAGTTACTGCAACTGGGTGGGCTTAGTCGTGTGTGCCTTCGTCAGTTATAGAAACATCTGCAAGCCCCAATCTAATTTCACACTCGTAGTCTCCCAGCAGCTGCACCAATCCTGCCATAATCAAGGAAATGTCCTTTAAATAGTGAGTATGATGTTTGAGTTCTTGCAATATACTGTCATGCATAATTTCGGGCACAGTTGAGGGGGTCTCAGTAGTGTTATCTACTGCTGAGTTTGCTCCCGGGTGGTTTTGTGGTGAAACAAGACTTTCTTCCTTGCAAGGAGTTTGAGGCTCCAGCTGTTTTATATGTTCTGTTAACATTATTAGGGACACTCCACCTGTTACAAAAATAACTCACCGGTTGTGTTACTCATCCTTTTTTTCATCAACACTCTTCATGTAGCAGTCAAGGCCATTTCCAACGCCTCCTTTGCTCTTCCCCAACTCTGTTGTTCACCTGGGACGGTCGCTGGCTACCTGAGATGGCCTCTCTGTAA
Source organism: Ambystoma mexicanum (assembly GCF_040938575.1). NCBI lineage: Eukaryota > Metazoa > Chordata > Amphibia > Caudata > Ambystomatidae > Ambystoma > Ambystoma mexicanum. The sequence continues at coordinate 638,894,259 of NC_090933.1, read as the reverse complement.
CCTGAGTTGGATAAAAGAGGTCCTGGGATAGTGGATGAGAGTCCTCTGTACTTATCCATATGGGGACCTTGCTATGACCTGCTTCCCTCTAACATCTTGTTCCCTTTTCATAGTTACGAGCCCTTCATTAACCCTTTTTGTTATGCAGCTCTCGCCTTCTCCCAGGGAAGGCAGCAGGGGAGGGCTAGCGCTCTGGTCATACTATCCCTCCTGTTTGAGAAAAACCAAGGAGCATGAAAGTGCTGGCTTTCCCGTGAGGGCAGCTCAATCTTTTTTCTTCATTGCGCTGTTTTTACTAGAATACACAAGTAAGTATTACTGCAGTAGTGTAAAATTAACAGTCGCTCAAAGGCAAACATGGTTGTTAGCCTCTTAAACTAAGTCAACTGACCTTTACTGATTTAATTGGAGCCTTTCGCTCACACCACCGCCACTGCCCTCCACCAGCCGACAGCAAACCAGCACTCGCAGGAGCACACGCACCGATGTGCGCAACTCTGTTCATAAGTAGCTGCTTCCGGCTTCGGTAGGGGGGGCCAAGGTTTATGCAATTTAAAGTCCGTAATCTAAGGAAAAATTACTGTGACAAGCATTGAAAAGCCAAAAAGGACTACTTCATTATTATTGATACGACCAATAATAATGAAGTAGTCCTTTTTGGCTTTTCAATGCTTGTCACAGTAATACCTCCACCATTGGATATGGGGTCTCTTGCAATGCAGTGCAGGGAGGGACAGGGACGGCAACCAGCACTCGCAGGAGCACACGCACCGATGTGCGCAACACTGTTCATAAGTAGCTGCTTCCGGCTTCGGTGGGGGGGGCCAAGGTTTATGCAATTTAAAGTCCGTAATCTAAGGAAAAATTTGAGATTTTTCATCAGAATCTTGGTCGTATCAATAATAATGAAGTAGTCCTTTTTGGCTTTTCAATGCTTGTCACAGTAATACCTCCACCATTGGATATGGGGTCTCTTGCAACGCAGTGCAGGGAGGGACAGGGACGGCAACCAGCACTCGCAGGAGCACTCACGGGATGGCGCATGCGGATGCGTGCGCCTCTGTTCTTAAGTAGCTGCTTTCGGCTTCGGTGGGTGGGGCGAAGGTTTTTACAGTTTAAAGTCTGTAATCTCCACCGTTAGATACAGGTCTCTGGTAGAGCAGGGCAGGGACAGCAAACAGCAATCGCAGGAGCACTCATGGGATGCTCTGTCCTGCCTGTAATCTCTATCATTTAAGAAAACATTCCTTGATTATCTTAATTTCACTTCATCCAGATGTTTTTTTTAAATTTCATCTAATGTTCTAAAATATTTCTCCTTAATTGCTTCCGGTGCCTCCATTTCATTGATTTCTTTTTCCACTATTTCTATCTCTTTTTCTATTCTGTGCTATCCTCTATCTGCATGTTCGACTAGGATTTCAATCATACTTTCAGAACTGTTGTTGAACTTGTTCCCCCATTGCCCTGCTAGATCTGAATCTTGAGAGTTATTCAAATTAGGAAAAAAGATAATTCTTATTACTCTGGGTATCTGTTCATTATCTAAATAATGGTTGATCTCTCACAATATTTGTTGTTTTCTTTAATTGATAACGGTTCTAGTCTTAAACGTTTCTGACTCAATGTTTCCTGGGGTAACATTGTTTCTGAAGGTGTTACATGTACTTCCTCTGGATGAAAAAAAGTGCTCTAGAGTCATCATCCCTGTTAATTCTATATGTTGTCATACTGAGTCATGGTTAAGTCTGCAGTGGTTACTAGTTTGAATATTGGTGTGAAAAGAAAAAAGGTGCATTTGTAACCTTTGTGCCTACTTTAAATCTGATAGGTATTTTATTTCAATTGGTGCTATCTATGTAGACCTAATTTCTGCATCAGCCTAGCATGGTGGCTATTAAACACCTAATAGCCAACATCGTTTTTTCCTGTGCAAACCACGCAGCTGTACTCCACTACTAATTAATGAATTAATCTTTTACAACGCACTATATTTCCAGAGACCAGTCTCTAAGCACGGACCATGATTACAGACCTGTGTTGCTCTGCATGTCTTGCTTCCAAGACAAATGCATTGCCCGTGAGCTTTTCTGCCGGCCAGACAGTTATTAGGTGTGCATTCCCAAAGTCTGGAGGACTGGCCAGAGCTATGACAGAAGTTAAAATTGCTTCTGCTTCTAATTCTTACAGTCATCACCTCTTTTGTTTTGCTGATGCCCAAAGTTACAACTATACTGTCTGAAATGTGTTCAGAACTTAGCCATGAACTGGGAAAATAACTAATTCTCAGCTGATTACACTTTTATGTAATCAATCTCGCACTTATATCAAGTTTTCTGTTTTATCCATGATTTCAGTTCTGTGTTGTCATCAATGTCAAAGGTCACATGTATAACTTCTGTGATAATGGCATGGCCAAAGGACATGTGGTATCACTTCCTGTGATGTCATTTGGTTTGTGATGTCACTTTCACTACCCTTGGTATTTTGGTGAATTGACATCCCTGCGAGGGATCCTTCGAAGTAAGTGCATTTGGGAGTGGCAACTGATAGAAGGCACTTATATTCTATTTGTGTGGGGCAATTCGGATTCTCAACAGAGTATCATCCGCATACATATTGAATGTTAAGTTACAGTGATCTATATGAGTGTGACTTAAGTAAATAAACATATGGTAAACAGCCTGGCTAAGAGGGATAAACCTTAGAAAAAGCCACAGGACTGGACTGAAATTGTATAGATGACCAGACCCATCTTGTGCTCTGCTGTCATTCAGGAAGGAGTTGATCCACTGCAAGAATACTCCTTCAATTGCAACCTGGAGAACAGTAAATCATAGAGAACGGTATCATAGCCTGCAGAGTGAGCCAAGAGACTCACTGGTGGAGCACATTTTCATCCAGTTCTTTTTCATAGTCCCCCTATATTTCTATTTTATTTAATTATTCTAATGAGCTTTCACGAACTTTTCACATAAAAAAGACAAAAGAACAGAATAGATTATACAGCAACATAAACAAGGTTCATCATCCCTTAAAATCTGTTATGTCGCATTAAATAGAACAGTTCTTCTCTTCTTCAAAAAGTAGATGACTTATACAAACTCATTAAAAGCTAGAAGTAAAACTCACATTTGTCTCAGAAATAATTCATCCAAGAAGCATAGGGCTGCGAGGTGCCACAAGTTAGAACTAGCAAGAAGGATATTGAGCCATATACTACCACATGTTAATGTACTGAACTCTTGGATCGAGTGACCAAAATAGATTCTAACAGTAAGTGAATAATGTTCTAAATTTTTTGATTGATCCTTGCAATATCAACAGGTTCTCAGTTTTCTTCTAACATGCTCTCTAGCCCTTTCAATCTCTTGTGTCGGTAGAGGTTGAAACATAGCTGCAAATATGTGGAGCACTTGGGAATTTTGTGGGATATATTGACCCACTTCTGCTCTGCCCTGCGACATCCCTGTGTGCTGATGGTGCAAGAATTATGAAAATGGCCGCAAAACCCCTGGGCGCTCCAAAACCTATGGAAATTGCACTTTGAAATCCAGAAAGATGGCTGCCAAATCTACCTTGCCTGTTGTCAGTGGTGGAGCGGAGACCTCACGTGTCACTGGGCTGCCCACCAAGTAAAAATGGAAACTGCATGAAAGGCAGTGCTTTACTGAAAGAAACCCAGAAATTGTTCTTAAATCCCTTTTTCTTGGTTGCTAAAACTATAGAATGCCGGTCCAAAACACCATACAAAATCCAATATCCTTGCTGGGTGTTACCCGTCACTTCATTTAAGAAATCATTATGAACATACAATGTCATGAAAAGTGGAATCTGTCATCAAAATATCCACAACAAAAATATGCCTGCCTGTGAAATCTGTCAAAATGTGGGCGCAGTACCAGCGGCCGCCTATATGACAGCTGTCATTAGTTTACATCAGAAGTGTAAACTTGTGCAATTGAAATCAAATGTCTGGAAACTAAGTGACCTGTTATCAAGAGGAACCTAGGTTGTATCTATTTAATTTCCATGGTTTAGAAGCTGGAATAAGAGTTCTAGCTGCTTGTTTGAAAATTGCAAGTTTTGTATTAAACCAAGAAAAATGTAATAAAATAACATTGAATTTAAGCTGAACTCAAAGCCACCAAACCAGTTCCATAGCTTCCCCAACAAAAGGCACCTCCCTTCTGCTTCCCACCAAGACCAGGAAATCACACCTTTGTGAGAATTAGATAAGGGGAGGAGATCTTGGGCTCCAGCAGAAGGGGACAATGGACTTTCTCTGGCTGAAAGGATATGCAGATTGTGAAGTGTCGAAAATGGCCTCTCCCAGAAGGAAGGGGGTGGATTGCTTCAGAGCTGCCAGGAGGAAAAGGAGGCGGGGACAGACAACCATTTGTGGATTCACAAGCACAGAAAGCATATTTTTAAAAAGACTGATAAATGACTGTGCAAATTTGTAAGAATTATAGGATTAACAGCAATGTTAATGTGATTTTCCGGTGCACATTTTAAGAGATGTCAGAACTCTGCGCAATGTTCTGGGAAGGCACAGTGAAAATTCTGCTTTTTTCAGCAAATGTATTTATGTCAGAAGCATGAAACTTCACACGCTTATGCCCATAAACCATGCACACATGTGTACACATTTTTGGATAATATAGATATTGTGTTTCGGACAAAAAGTGTGAAATTCTGTCAAATCCAGACCCAAGATCCTACAGCGACAGGGCTTGGAAGAGTATTTGCTCCACAACATATGTGATCTATGTATGTTATTGTTATAAAGATTGCACACATGTAAATATGTATGATACCAAAAGTAGATTTTGTATTCAAAAGGGAAGGGGAGGATGTTCTGAATCATAAAACCACATCATCATGGTGACACCCTGCTTTCTCCTCCAATCAAGGGAGAGAGCAGACGCTAGCCAATAGCCTTCCTAGGGGGTGCGCTTAGGATAATTCAGCATACGCACCCCTTTATCAAATACATAAATAGAGACAGCTGAGGACTTAGAAAAGGACACAGTTTCACCCACCAACCAATTGCTGGCGAAGCACCCTGAAGGAGATCCATCCATATGCCTTGCTCCAGACTCCAGAAACTTTGCAGGCAGAAAGGACCATTCCATTAGTTGAACCATTTTCAACTAGGCCTTGAATTTCCAGAACTAGAATCCCACCACCAAAGGCTAACATCAAAGAAAACAGCCGGGCTATGCAGTAACTGCTTGCCTGCCAAATAATTATCTACAGAACCAGCGCAGATTAAATCCAATCCTGTGCCGACCCTGTCCAGTTCTGTCGTGCGGTGACCAGAGCGCCTTTCTGATTGCAGACCCTGTCCAGTCCGGTGTGCCCAGCAGAATTCATGTCCAGAAATCTTGACTGACCAGAATTCCTGACGGTTCGGTTCAAACATTTATAGTGAGTATCCATAGTATCGGACTGTCACTAGCCTATGTACTGTACATAGCAATCTCTATCAAACCCATCCTCTTCTATATTCAGAACTGCTTTGTTAGAAATATTTTTGTATTGCCTGAACCCTCATCCCTATTATCTTCCTTCTGTAATAGTATTGTTAAACATATCTTTGCGCTGATATAGTTCATCTGAAGAAGGCAAGCTACTCGGCAGGCAAAAACTTGATCCAGAGGCGTCATGGGCTAGTGGCTGTGCTCTTGTGTAGTATTTGCTTCTTCATAGTCTGACCATAGTGTAAAGAAATCCTTGTTGTCTTTTAAAAGCGCATCCCTGTTTTCTCATTGTTGCACCTATCTCAGAAAAACAACCTCCACGAAAACGTCCATAACTTCTTCAATTTTCAATCTTCAACTTCTTCAAAATCGCATTCCAAATCCTTATAGTTCTCCCGTGATCACGATTACCACACGCGGACAAGTTTGCCGCAAATTTTTGTTTTGGCAAAATCTATCACATGTAAAACAGCTCTCAATTGCACCCGACCTCAAATTTAAGTTGTCACATTGCTTATTACTCTTAAATCATTGCTAGTGTTTGTCTGCAACCATACAAAGTGGCTCCCATTAGAATTTAAACAATTTCGGTGAATTGAACCAGATTTAGTGTTTTACCCAATCCATTCAAAGACAACTTTAAACCATTAAACCATTTTGACAGTTTGCCAATCATCTCTGTTTCTCTCTTGTGTTTGCTGGGGGGAAATTGGGATTGACATTGTATTGGAATTCTGCATTCCTGAAACCTGTTCTCTCTCCTATAGCTCCACATTGCATATTGCGGGGTTGAGGGGTGTGCACAGGGAAACAGTAATCACATTGCCTTTTGATCTGAATATATCCCCAAAAGTAATATTTCTGTGCTGCATTGTTTTTGCTCGTTATTACTCCTTGTGATTAAAGAGATTGCTTACTGTGACATCACCCCATTGGTGATTATTGTATACCCATTAAAAATAGTGTGATTATATTGTGAAATACATAAATAAATATTTTAACTTTGCAAACCAGCCTGATTCCTAGTTCAGTGTGACCGGGGGGGGTTCAAAGAGAGGGGCGTGATATAAGTGGTACATCGTTCAGAATAAAATAACTTTTAGACACAAATAAATAAATAAGGGTTTCAGTTGTGCATCACACGCTAGGCATTGACTTAGGTGAAGTGCCGGATTGAAATCACTTACAATTTGTACAGGTAAGATGTAAAAACTCAAGCGGCCTCACATTCAGCAAAATGCTTGAGTACAACCTGTTTTTGCGTACTTCTTGGATTGCTATTATCTAAAGGGATTCCTGGAGCTTTCGTTTCACCCTTAGCAGGGTTTCCATCACCATTTTCAAAGATACATCAAACTGTTTCTTCCAAGCTATGCATCTGGCTACCAAGTTTTTAAAAGGGCTATTGGACATACTTTCTTTAAGCTGCCTAAACTGCCTTCGGATTGAAGGTTCTGTCCCAATCATTCCAAGAAAGACCAAACTTTCCCATACTACAATGATATTGAGGGACTGCAACCCCAGTTCATATCTAATTGGTGGAACAGGTACACCTTTTGGAAAGTTCAGTATTTTCTTCCTCTAAACAAAACCAGTCAACATTTGCTGTTGTTAAGCGGAAACCTGTGCATTTCCCTCTGGGACCACTGCAAAAGATTTAGGCCTACAGGTGTTTGGCAGTAAACCCACTTGGTAGCAGTCTGTACCACACAGATTCACTTGGTAGCTGTGGCTGAGCAGTCAGACTTCCCTCAAGAAGAGCTAGGCAGTATGTGGGGTATACAAAATAGGGCAATTTACACAGTAGAACAAGCAGACACGGAACAGAGCTTGGGTGTAAAGATATATAGTTATTTATTTATAAAAACACATCTATGAAAAACACACTGGCACTAATACGGCAAACAACTTCAATTACAATTACTATAAGTATCTCACTCCTCTAACAATATTTCGACAAGTCTAGGTTCACCGGCACCACCTATTTGCAGACAGAGGTGAATACTTTAACTTAGATGGCACTCTAATATTCGTTAGAACGGGAGAGAAAAGGCAGGGTATGAAACCAACTCGGTACCAACTCTTTTACGAAGCAAATGCAAGGCAAGTAAGGCAGGGTCTACTGTGGATCACAAAGTTCAGAGGCCAGGCCCACTCGGAGAGGGGCAAGGTGATATGTCCCAAAAAGTATCACAGTGGAAATGCACTTCGAGTCTTTGTAGCAAATTGTCACAGAAAGGTTGGACCAGTTTAGAACAAAAAGTTAAGAAGGTCTGGAGGCGACCCGATGGAGAGGCAAGGATTAAGACGCCTCACTCTAACCGTCACCAGGGAAGCCAGGCGGACACAGTACCTTGTATTGTGGAGAGACAGCTCCGGCGGGGGCAGTTGTTCCTGGTGGTGGGTGCAAGTCGGGGCTTTGCCAAGAGATGAGATGATCTCGTAGTCGAAGGAAAGTTGAAGTTCGTTGCACCACCAGGGAAGAGACCAGCCGCGGAGTGCTCCGTCACAAGACACCACCTTTTGGTCGTGGTATGGGCTAGTGGCTATCCGGTTGCTGGGGTCCTCAGCATGGGCAATTCGACCACTACGCCCTGGAAGCGAAGAAAAAGCAAAGGGACTGGTTGTTCCCACCAGTCAGGGGAAGAAAACTCTCCAGCCGGGAGATCTCCTCTGTCGTTGGGAAGTGGTGAGTCGGTTCAGCAGGGCTCCACCGGAGGTGTCATCATTGCAGGTCGGCTCAGCTTTACCCTCGTCGGATTCTTAGGTTCTGAAGATCCAGTCCCAAAAGCCCTGCTTTTATGCAGCAAACCCCCATTCATTCAGCCTAGCTGTCAATCAAAACACGCTAAGTGGTGAGCGGGGTGGCTCACCACTTGGGCCAATCACACCAAAGTGCGACTTGAGTTGGCAAGGCAACTCAGTCCAGGGTGCCTAAACCCCCTCCCGCACCCCCTGTGGTACCCAGACAGGATGGCACCACTTTGGAGGGCTTCTGTGTAGAAGCCCGCCAAAAGTTGAACAAAGGGCTCATCCTTTGGTTCGGAGTTACAGAGGTGAACACAGACGCCATTTTAAAAACCGAGTTCTGGCAGAAAATACCGACCGGCAGATTTATTTAAGACAAATAAACCGGCGGTATGTTAGAGACTAAGGGGAAAAAGTATTAGCCTCCAACAATGGGAAGAATCCCATAGAGTTATATTCGGGGTCGAATATAACAAGTAGTTTCCACTGGCACCAGCCAAAACTCGACGAGGGGGGACGGGACAGTGCCCCCTCGAATAACAGACCCAGGGGTAATCGAATTACCCCTACTAGTACATCCATAATAGGATGGTTTGTACTAGTTCTGTTAGTAAATTTAGGTCTAGTAAAGCCAATGGTGACTTTACATGCCCTGGGAGACAGCAGTCAGTCCCAGGGTATGGAGTCTATGGTGGGGATCCTCTAGGACGCCCCAGTGTTACAGCACAGAGGGTGCGGTGTAACACACATAGCAAAAACACATGAGACCCTATGAAGTAAAAGACCCCATAGCCCATAGAACACATCGACATTCACAGGAATCAACCACATTCATGTCCAAGAGTGGGAGAAAAGAGTCTCACTCTTGGCAGGATGGAAAAAAAAAACTACAGAAATCCAGCAAAGCTGCTGGGGGACTCACTAGTTTAGGAAATTCAGCCTAAACAGAGAATTCTCCCTAACAGCTGTCAGCAGTAATGTCTCCACTCCATAAAGAATTACAGGCACCACCTCTATTATGTTGTAGAGTAGATTCTGCAATTCCTACCTGGAAGACGCATTATTGTTGTTGAAACCTTGGTTTGTGTTGCTGAAGCTTTGAGGTTTTTATAGTTGAGAACTAGTCATTCAATTATTTTTTTCTCAAAGGGGAGGTTGGCAAATGGCCAACAGTTGGTTGGGGAGATGAGATTTGCATTTTATTACTTCAAACTCGTTGTTATTCGTGATGATGTAACAGCTGCTGGGAGTCTGCCTGATGGAGAGGGAGACATTACAGGTGTGAGCGATCGGTACATCCAAGGATTTTGCCTGTGACTGCATCATGTTGATGAAATAATGTCCATGTACAGGCCAGGGGTGACTTATGAAAAGTGTGGCATTTGAATTGGTTTCCAAGGGGATTTGCCATGTTAAGGGGTTTTGTAAAAGACACATTTGCAGCTTTATAGCTAATAGGTTTCTTGATGCTGGAGTTTGATCCACAGAGAGGGCAGAAAGGAGAAACATTAGACAAAAAGAAAGAAGAGTTGAGCTTTCAGGTGGATTAGAAAGATGGCATGGAATTCAAGAGAAAGGAGAAGGAGATGAATCCATTCCTGGGTAGCCGGGAAGCAAAAGGAGTTCCTTTCATATGGGGAGTGTTGGAAACATGAAGTATGGAAAGGAAAGTGTAAGCATGAACTGAAAGAGTGGAATGTAGTTGCATATTCACCTGTTTACACATGTACATGTGAGACTGTGGTAGCAGCAATGAGCATGACATAGGGTTGTGCACAGTGCTTTAAAATTAATAGGATACTAGTGAAGGAAGAGAAGAAGGAGAGTGACATGTGAATATTTCAAGGAGTTGATAATGGGATCGGTGGCAGCGTTGAACGTAGAGAGAGTGGCAAATGGGGAGAGGTGGCAGGATAAACGTCATTGCCGAACTGGAGAGGGGAATGACTAAGAGAGGTGACCACAAAGATATGGGGAAAATGGGAGAGAACGTGCAAGATTTGATGAAGAGTGCATGGCTCATGCAAGCAAAGAGGTTGCTTGAATGCTTTGAGGCATAACAGAGGAAGATAATTGCAGTTTAAAAACAAGATCTTTCAGAACTGAAATAGGGAGTAAGACGTGTAGAGAGGCAGGCCATAAATGGTGCTGCCCGACAGATGGGGAGCCAACCGCCACCATAATCTCTGTTTTGTCTGAGTTCAATTCCAGAGAATGTGTACTCATTCAATCTGAGTTGTCCAGTACACCGTTTTGTGGTCAAGGTTTCTAAGAGGTGAACAAGATCTTGTATATCGTAAGCTTAGATGAAGAAAGAAAAAACATTTGAGCAAATAAGAGGAGCGTGAGCTGGACCTAAATCTTGAAGAGACCAGGTGAAAGCGAACGAGCCCTGAATACCACCGGAGAGAGGACAGAAGAAGGAGGTGAAGGATGGAAAAGAATGCAAAAAGGTTGCATGAAAGGCTGTTGCATGGGTGGGTGTTGGGGCATGGTGGCAAGATAACTTGGGATTCAGATGAGAGTGTGTTCTTCATACATGGTAATGGTTTGCAAAGGGTGCATGTATTCTAAATAGTTCCATATAGGAATTTCCCTTTTCTTCTCCTGCACCACGGACTTGTGTGTAAATGATGACCATGGGACAAGTGGGTCGGAGGACAAAGGGTTCCTCCAAACTAGTTGTTTTTTCATTCACTCCCACAGTCCTGTTTGAATGGCAGGTCACCATTTCCTTGTTTACCCAGATTGGTGTTGTTTAGGTGGGTGAGTAGGTGTTGCTGGTGTTGCTCCGGGGCTTCTGTGCTACTGATCAGAGCTGGAGCGAGATGTGGACACGTGACCATGTTGTATGTGAAACAGGTTCAGGGTGCCAGGATGTGGATAGAACTTCAAGGTTAATTATTTGGTGGGAGTGGAACTGGTTTTCTGACCAGAGTCTCTCCCAATCAGTTTGCTTCTTTCATCTCTCGCCTGCTTGGTGTTACTCAGGTTAGAGGGTGGATGTTGATTCTTGCATTTCCGTGCTTGTGTGCTACTGCTCAGACCAGCATTGCACCACATGACTGGGCAATCTAGTGAACAAGTAGTGCCAGCTCTCCAGTGATAGGTGGGTGGCCATTTAAAGGTGTTGGCATTCAGGGAGTACATGTGGGGCGCAACCTGGATTCACGAAACATTGGAACATGTGTCTTCATGCTGCGGAGTACATGGGGAAAATCAAATCACTTCTGTTGGGAGACCAATGAAACTAATTCCTTCGCAGGACATGTGCTTTCCCCCATGGGCTCACACTGCGTTCTTCTTGTCTAATGGTTGTGTCTCATGCCAGCGCATTGCCTTTTGCTGTTACCAATGTCTCAGCGATGATCCTGCTATCTGCTAATTTGGTTAAAGTTGACATGTCTCATGCCAGAGCATTGCCTTTTGTTGTTATCAATGTGTCAGGGACCACCCTGTCATTTGCAAGCAAGAACAACACTTCCCAGGCTAGTTTACCATTGTCAGCCTACGGTATTAACAGCCTAGTGGCTTGCTTGAGTCTCATGACCTCAGTACCGTCCCTGCCTAAGCATGCAAGCACTACCCAGTATTCTTTTGCAACCGTGGTATTATGGATCAGCTCCTTTTTGGAAAATAGGCAAAGCAAGGTCTGTTTTGAGCAGGCAGAGGCTGTACTCATCTCTGTGGTCTTTGGGGTTCTGCCGGGGGCAAGTACGTACCCCTGTCTTTATAATATCTTCAAGGCCCCATTTTTCACCCTGTTGGTGCAGGAAGCAGGTATGTTTTCGAATTACGCAGACGACACCCAGTGTGTCATCCCATTAACAGGCGTGCATACACAGGACGAGCAGGAGCTTAACAAAACTTTTGCCCTGATCGAGAAATGGATGATGCGCAACAACCTGGCCTTGAACAGAGGGAAATGGAGTTGATGATCGTGGGTGATTCAGCAACTTTAGCCAAGCTGGATGCTGCCTATAACTCCTTCTTGTTAGGGAAGGTGAAAATCATCCCTCAACTAGAATTCAAAATCTTGGGCATGGTTCTGGACCAGTGACTGAACATAAGGGCTCATGTGGGCAGCACGGTTTCAGCAGCTGTCTATTATGTGGAACTATTGTCGCATCTCAGACCTTTCATATCACAGGCAAATGCGAAATCCATAGCCAGATCGATTATCGGGGCAAAGATCGACTATTGCAGTAGCCTCCTCGTCGGCCTTTGTAAGGTTGACTCTAAGAGACTCTAAGTGGTACAGAATGGGGCAGTTAGAGTTGTCGTCGGCTTATCCCTCCGCGGCCATGTTTCGGACGCCAGGCGCTCCTTGCACTGGCTCCCAGTGGAAGCACGTGCCCGGTTAAGATTACTGGTCATCACTTTCAAATGTAGACTTGGACTAATGCCAGCCTACCTGCAAGACCACATTATCGAGAAGGTTAATGGCAGGTGTCTAAGGTCCAGTAATCAAAACTATCTGTTTCTCCCACGCTGTAGAATGAAGAAGGTTGAGAACTGAGCCTTTTTCCTTGCTGCTTCCAAGTCGTTGAACCTTCTACCCCCGGCACTAAGAGGCCAGTCCTCTCTGACAACCATCATGAAAGGCCTGAAGATGTCTGTTATCTTGCCCAAAGGTGATATGTTATTTCTCTGTTCTACATTATTGTTAATCTTTGTCCATGCCCTTATGCCCAAGGGTTATGGTTGCGCATTAAAAATTATTAAAATAAAGTAAACCATAGCCACTTAAGACTCGACGGATGCATCTTTCCCACTAGTAGAGCTTAAAGGAGAATTAATTAACTCCAGATCTCTACTTGCACACGTGCTCGATATCCATGACCTCGTCTTAACTAACCATCTAGCTATTCTGGCCATCACAGAAACTTGGCTACACTCTGCGGTGGGCTCATGCTATCCTTGGCAATCCTGAAAGTTGCACTATCTACAGGAAAGACAGACCTACTTCTAAAGTGTGCAGCTTAGCATTCATAGTGAAGGAAACATTAGCTATTCATGAAATAAGTAACCAAGCCATCCAATCGGGGGAACTACTGCTCATTAAATTAACCCTCCCTCACACAGCCACTTTGAACTGCCACCTTATCTACAGGCCACCAGGGCCTGTTCTCTCTTTTGAGGAAGACATAGTAAACCTCCTGTACTTAGAAACTAAACCTCTGTCCAGAGCGGTTATCCTTGGTGACTTCAACCTTGGTCTCAAAGACCTTTCAGACTCTAATGCCCTTTCCTTAGCCAAGTCCTTAAGCACCTTGTGCTTCAATCACTGCATCAGCAAACCCACACACATCAAAGTTTGAACACTAGATTGGCTTGCAGACTGTAAAAGCAATATCAAGATATTAACCAACCTATCCTGCCGTTGGTCAGATCATAACATTCTCTCTTTTGCCATCCCTGTTCACAACCCCCGGATACAAGCTCCCCTGATACAACCAGCCTCTCTAACTAGAAAGGCCCAAAACATTACCCACGCCACTATCCTCCCACTATTGGAGCATCTCACCACACCCCATCTCCTCTCCCAGGACCCCACAGACTTGGTTAACCTCTATAACCATAACCTACTCCAAGCCGTTGACAAAGTCGCCCACTGTGCGAGACTAAGCCCAAACCCCTAGCTCATCTAAACACCTGGTTTATGTCCAGGGGTGTTCTAGGTCTGAAAAAGATCAGGGGCTAAGCTAATGTTGGGACTGGCGGGACTCGGGTCTAGCTAGAATTTTGGTTCTAGCACCTGATCTTCTATCCGGGGCTACAACCAAAAGACCCGGGGCTATAGCCCACTCAGCCCCCCCCAGCAATGCCTCTGTTTATGTCAAACTTGAAAACCATGCGCTCCTCGAAGCGAGCGGCTGAAACATCCTGGAGAAAGGATCCATCAGACTCTAACGAAGTCCTATTCACCTCTGTATCCAAATCATTCAAACTTGCCATCTGCCAAGCAACAAAAGATTCTTTTTGCTATACTGTGTGAACTGGAGACACCAACTGCCCAACCGGCCAATTGTCTCAAGGACTATACTTGGTGCACTAGCATCCAAAATGCACTTTTGGACAAAATAGGGGCACGCCAACTGAAAATCCAATTAAAAAAAGATAAACTTTTCACATCTAATATGCCACCATCCTCCACGCGAGTGCCTCAAGACTGCACTGCCCAACTGTTTGACTTTGCCCAGGTCACTGACCTGGAAGTTAGAAAATCATCAGCTATCTCAAACCTTCCAGATGCCAAGGTGACATATGTCCGGCATCTGTCATCAAAGACTGCATAGCCGAGTTAGCCACGTTTATTGCGGCCATTGTAAACTGCTCTTTTGCCACCAGTACCATCCCTAATAACCTCAAAGATGCGTGGGTCCTCCCTCTTCTAAGAAAACAACTCTGGACCCTAGCATCCCGAAAAACTATCGACCTATGACAACTGTCCCTTTCATCCTGAAAATTCTGGACAGAGTAGCTTAAGTGCAGATTCAAAAACATCTAGAATCCAACAATCTCCTTGACCTGCGCCAATCCGGAATCAGCTCTTCTCGACTTAAAGATGTAAATGGACGGATGCACGGACAACAGAAAACTCGCCCTCCTCCTCCTTCTTAACCTCTCTGCAGCTTTCAACCGAGTGTACCTCAAACCATTGTGCCTTCACCTGGCCTCAGCAGCTCACTTTTCGCCCAAGGTGATAACTTGGATTGAATAATTTCTGTCCAATAGAATCATGAGAGTCGTTTCACCAACAGCATCGGCAGACCCAGCCTTAGTCACCTGTGGTGTCCCCCAAGGCTCATGCGTCCCTCCAACGCTCTACAATATTTTTACAAAGCCCCTTTTCAACCACCTCAACTCCATGGGTATCCTCTACTCAAATTGTGCAGACAATACCCAAACCCTCATTCCAGTCACTCGCAACTATGACAACGGCTCCAGTGCTCAGAATACTGTCAGAATACAGGCTTGCATGGCCACACATGATCTGTGCCTCAATGATGGTAAAACAGAGCTCTTGCTCATAGGATCGCACAACTGACAAAAAAAACTTGACAAATCATACGCTTTCTTCACAACAGACGGAAATTACATTCCGATCTCTAAAGCAGTAAAAACTTTGGGAGTATACCCGGATGCATCCCTTACATTAACAAAGCAGGCCAATGCAATAGCCTCTTCCTCAGCCTACACCACGAAATTAATCAATGCCAGCAGACACTTCCTGTTCACTGACAGCTGCCTTCCCCTAGCCAGAACCCTTATCTTGTCAAGACTTGACTATTGCTTTGCCCTTTTTGCCGGAACCTCCACCAGTAACCTAAAGAAACTCCAAGCTGTCCAAAATAATAGTCTTAGAGCAGCGCTGAATATCCAGAAAAAGGAACATATCTCTGTCGCAAGAAGACATGACCACTGACTCCCTATCAGTGAGAGAATCCACTTCAAAAGTCTCACCATCACACACAAATGCTTAGCAAACACTGCCCCTAAATACCTCACCAAGGAATTAAGCAAACTCAAGCGTCTAGACCAACTAGAACCTCCCAATCTAACATGCTCTTAACACCCACATTAAAACTACAAAAATCCAGAGGACGTAGCTTTCACTAGTAGCAGCTAAACACTGGAACGCATTACCTGCCCAACATAGAGCAGAAACCTCCTTCCGGTCCGTCTGAAAAAATCATTAAACCTGGCTTTTCTCACTAGCCAATTAATTACTAGTATACTCCCCCACAGAGTACAGCACCGGGGCATAGCAATTTGATTGTTTTTACCTTTGTAACTGAACTTCTGACCAATGTCTCAGGGACCAACCTGTCATTTGCAAGCAAGAACAACTCCGGCTAGTTTACCGTTGGCACCCTATGGTATTAACAACTCGAGTCATTTTGAGCATACGTTAATGAAATCTTCCCACAGTAAGGAGGTCTTATTTTTTAAAGGTGCAATCACAAAGACTTCCAAAGACTCCACTTTCTACAGTTAAGTGACTTTGAGATTGCACAGTTTGTTTAATCAGCGAACCTGGGATTTTAACCCCCATTCAAATTAGGCACTTGATTGCATACTGTGATGCTGGAAATGCATCGGAGGGACAGGGCCTCCGTATCCTTGTCCTTTACTGTTTTTATCATGTGTTCTGTTGTGTTTTCCACGTAGGAGTTCATGTGGGACTCCTGGCGGTGCAGCTCTCTCTTTTGGTTTGGTGTACAGACCCATGGGATACCCTTATGGCACCCATGGGTGGAGGTACAACCCTGTGCCCCTAGTGTATGTTTTTGGGGCACCTGTGTGTGGCCCACAGAGCAGGGTATGGGCTCGTGGCAGCTCTGTGATGAATTGACAGGTGCCCTGGGCGTCCTCCATTTTGGGATGCCCAGGCCCTGTCATTGGAATCAGTAGATTCCTGATGGAAACAAGATGGCCCCCGTGGCCTCTTGCCTTCCATCGCCTGTTACCTTGTTTTCCAAAGGTCCTGGGAAGCCCTGACTCTGCCCCTTACCCCTGACTGGCTGTTGGGTGGAAGTTCCATATATGGCGTTGTTGTGAAGTCCAGGCCAGACTGGCTGGAGCCTTCCCAGTGACTGTATGTTGTGGGTACACCCTGTGGGTGGGACCTGGGTGAATCGAGTGTGTGATCAATATGCACTTCTTGTTGTAGATGTCTAGTTTCTGGTGTTTGACACAATGACTGAGACAGCCCTGTCGAAACCGGTATGAATGCAGTGTGGAGTGTTGAATGGCTGTCCCAATACACATAACTTGTTGTGAGTGTCTGGAGAGAAGTGAATGGCCTGAATGCAATATGCACCTGATTGGCGGCCTGCATGCATGAATGCCCTTCTGAACGATTGGTTGCCTGAGTGTGACCCACAGAATGAATGGGAGATCAACTAGTATATCTGGGGGCCTCTCACTGCTAGAACTCGTGTTCAGAAGCTGAAGAGAAACTGGAGTTGAAACTGAAGCTTAACCTTGAAGCCCTGCTGGAAGAGAAGAATTCCTGTTGCCCTTCTTCTTAAATCTGAAAGCTGCTGTGTCTCCAAGGACTGACCCAGTGAGGACCTGGTAAGGTGCCCTCTTCCCGAGCTATGAGGGACCATCGTGCACCAGTTGATCTTTGCCAAAGCTCCCTGGTAGACAAACCTATGACAGGATGCCGACCGGAGATGGGGACCACCGCGGAATCACAAGGAGAAGTGCCCAGACGGTTGTCTGCCACCGTCGACGACCGCCGTCGCCGACCAGAGCCGCTGTGCACCCGTTGCCTAAGAACTTTCGATTCACGGATGCGCTCGTCCGCACCGCAGCCCTCCTTATCCCGCCGGAGAAGGCCAGGCGTCGACGTGCTGAGGAGCATCTGCCGGTGGGTTTCCCGCCACCCAAAGACCACAGAGCCGCCAACGACTCGACACCCTTGCTGGGCCACAGTTCTCCAAACTCTTTGCAGTCCAGAACTATCCACATCGAGGTGCCCCGCACGCCTCTTCCTTGCAGGACGTTTACGCTTCCCCATCGACGAGCACCGCTAGGAACGAAGCTGCCACTTCACCACCGTAGTTCACTGTGTTCATCACCGGACGTTCGGCTCCAGCCTTAAAGGGAATGCACTCAAGAAGGGCCGTCGATTTTCCGATGAGGAACTCTACAACATCAGGTACTTTGGGGTTGCTGAACTATTGGAAAGATTCTTGTGAACAATATATAGACTGGGCTTGTGATATATCTTTATTTAACAGGTTGCCTAGGTGGGGGAATCTCCACACAGAACTGTGTCTAGATAAACAGGGCCAGTATTCTGCCTATTGGTCTAACCAACTGCTTTCCTCTTATATTGTTGGTTTCCTTTACAAACGGATTTGTGTGACATTTAACTGTACAGTTGATGCACTTTAAAGAGATTGAATAGTAACTGTATAGATTTGCCATTATAGATCATCGAGTACAAAGTGAGTTATTGAGATATTGTACACATCCTTGAATATTAATTATACAAAGACTGTGTTTTAACTAATGCGGTGTGCGGACATTCCTTTGTGGGTGCTTGGGGACTACACTGTACTTAAGAACCAGCCTGCATCACCCCCTGAGACCTTGATTGCTCGACCACATGCCAATAATAGAGAAACTTGGCTGGGGTCCTCTGTGCCTCTCCTCTACCATAAAAAGAGCAGAAGTACCCCCATCCAGTCTTTACACATACATTCTGAGCTCTACTTGGTACAAGTATTTAGGTTTTGGATTTCAAGGACTACAGTAATACTGTTTTATACTGTTTGTATTAAAAATATACAAACCCCATGGTAAAGCAACCTGACAATTAAAAAAAAACGTATACAACATGGAAAGCAAAAACAATATCTTTGTATCGTTATTTTCCGCTTCCTGAATGGAAAAATAGATGTCCTAGAATGCCCAATTATGATGACAGCCTGAAAAATCTCCTATTGTGGAGCACTGTGCTTTCAGCGCTTTAAGACATACAGGGGGTCTTTTAATTTAAAAATGTAAATTGCAGACAGGGGCCATGTTACATTTGCCATTATGTGCAAACAGATCCCCTGCCTGTAATGTTTGTCATTTGCACTGTGAAGTGCAAAGTGAAGGTTTAAATGCTGGCGTAATCATCTGTATGCCTTCGTTTTTTCACTTTATAGTGCAATGCAAATAAATGTATGCATGGCAGACAGTGTTTGCAATGGATTCCTTTTGAATCAGCATGCTTTTAGCTGGTGTAAAAAGTAACCAGATTCCTTTGGAATCCAAAGCATTTGCGCTAGCATCAAAACGTAATGGTGGTGTAAATGCTTGTTCCATTGTATGAAGGCGAGGCTGGGGTGGCAGAGAAGACAATTCCGTTCCCTCTACACCAAAAAAACGAATGAAAATATGGCTCGGGCTTAAAGCATACTTTTTATGTTGTGTCATAACAAGCATGGTTCCCACTCTAAAGAAACTTTGGAAATGGGTCACCTGGTATAGAGACTGGTTGTCACAAACTTCCAGCTTGCTGTAACGCATGATGTTATTCCATGCTATTTGAATTTCTTAATGATATGTAAATGTACTCTACTTTATTTTGGTTTCTGATACTCTTTTTTTGTATACTTTTTGTATCCTTAAATGCAAAAAGTAATTTTTAGTCCAAAAAGTAATTCTTTGTTTTATAAGGATAAAGTATGTGATAATTTTCCTTAATTTGCATTAAAAATGTGTGTTAAAGTTTTCTTTTAAACTGTATAAACAATAAATAAATAAAAAAGTTAAGAACATTTGATATCCACATGATAGCAAACCATTTTTTTTGCTTGTGAATGTAGTGAATATCATGGGTAAACACTAATCTTCAAAGGGAGCTTTCATCATTTTACACCCTTTAATTGTCTTAGAAGCAGACATAGATGTGTTGGTTAAATGGAGATGAACGCAGTCTTTCAGGTGGAAATGACCGATTTCTTCCTGTTCATGAAGGCTCTAATTGATGGTCATAAGGTCCCTTTAGGTATGGCCCAGAATTTGGGAGTCGAGCGGTGGAGCCCAATCAAACTAATGATAGTGCACCTAGTGGTTTACAGTGATGTTTAGTGAAGTTTTGGTGGGCATTTCGCAGTCGGGATAATTTCAGGGTGTTTTGGAGTGCATGGTTGGTGGGATGAAAGGTCAGCTGATCATTAAAATGATGATGAATCATTGCAAGAGTAGCAAAAAAATGGTGAATACATTACAGACTGAATTTTTTGGTTGGAAAGCCAGCGTACATAATGCTGGAGAGTAGCTAAGGGTGGAAGCAGGGTCATCAGCGCTGTAACTGAAATATCCCAAGACTCCTGTTTGAAAGGACTCAACTGTGTCCTTTTACAGCACTGCAAACATAAATCCATGCGAATAAGTCTTTCATTTGACAAATTTAAGGTTAAAACTCCAATGTTTTTAAATATAATCTCACAAATAAACCTTAAAAGAATGTTTTTGTATGACATATCAAATTAACTGTATGTTCGAAAATGTAGTTTGTAATATCTTTTTGAGGAGTTTTTGATTAGTGTAGTTATCTTTAAAGTTGCTTTTTGCCTAGCACTTGACACCCTATGCACCGGCCACCTCTTATCCTCCTGTGCCCATTCTACACTGTCTAGCCATTTATTTCCCATTAAACATTGTAACAGTGTTGCCAACCTGAGACTCACGTGACCATTCTTATTCTTTTACTTGTAACTAAAAGCGCTTTCTGTCTTTATAAAGTGGGGAAAATCATAAAGCTCTTTCAGTGCCTCGCTACCCACCAGTGATGTGTCTCTGAAATTAAAATAGATCATAATACCCCAAATGACCAAAATAAATGTTGTTGATGTGCCCCGCAGTATTTACTACCATACTACTGTCCAATTTCTAGCCTACTTGGCATCCCAAGAACGCTGATTGTAGGGACTCTATTAACCCCCCCCTCCCCACCCACACACCTATCTGGAATGGAATTATTGCCTTAGCGATTTCAAGACTTGCCATCCCATCATGTTGGAGGACTTGAAGAATGCTCAGAGATATGGGGTAGTGGGTCCTCAGGGCCAGGTCCATGCCTGCATACTGATTCTCTTTGACAAAGGCAACCATAACACCTTCCACGGCATAATTGTGATGACTTGAAGGACATATGGTAAGGCCTGGAACTGGCTCAAATAGTTGTTATCAAGCTGGGTGCACCAGGTCATTGGGTCCTGTTTCTCAGAGACCACCAACATCATATTTGGAGTACTAGAATTGATATTACTATTAGCACTCACTTTAATACATAATGCCCGTGATTCATGGAATTATTTGCGCGTAAAACTCAAACAGGTATTTTCGGGCAGAATGGCGCGCAAATCTGCGTTTTAGGCGCAAATAATTCCATGAATCAGGCTGAATGACTCCACATGGAAAGGTTCTTGGAAGCTACACCTTCAGATTACTTTTGTATGCTAATGACATTTCCACCGGCCAATTAACCGATGCAACAGAACCATAACTGTCTCAGTGGAGGAAGATGAGAGTTAATAATCCTACTTTTTGTGGAAGTGATGTTGGGAAAGAGCTGTCCACGGCTGTCTCCGCTGTTCGTTGGACTACCT
This sequence comes from Ambystoma mexicanum, assembly GCF_040938575.1. Lineage (NCBI taxonomy): Eukaryota > Metazoa > Chordata > Amphibia > Caudata > Ambystomatidae > Ambystoma > Ambystoma mexicanum. Next base: position 638,872,901 of record NC_090933.1, on the reverse strand, counting down.
GCTGCTTGTTGGACTACCTGCATCGACCAAAAACCTTGCATCTACTACATTGGTACGAGTTTCTGACTTTTAAAGAGAACGCTGTGGATTCACATGTAACAGAGTTACTAATATTGACTTCCCTTCTCTCTGCTTTATACAGGGGAAAAAACCTGGAACTTTTTCAGAGTCCCTCTGTCTCCTCCCACATTCCCCACAATCCTTATAGACCGGATATTTCGTGCTTTATGCGTGCGCGCTTTTTGTGGAAGCGCTGTTGGGAAAGGGCTGTCCACGACTGCCAAAGGGTGTCAAGGGTGCAGGGGGCCTCTCCCTCGGTCATATTTACTGCATATGTGTGAGTTATTGTCTGATTTCATAACTAGTTGTGTCATTGTGAGGAATACAGCAAATAATGATCACTGAGCTGTTCTTGTATGAGCAATTATTTTACTCCTGGTTTGAGTCCTGTGTATGCATTAACAACTTGAACAACTTTAACCAAGATTATAGTCTCCTTCTAAACGTAGCTTGATCACGCTAAGTTGGGACGGTTGTAATTTATATGTTTAACGTGACCAAGTCCACAAATCTTAAGGAAAGTCTCAAAAAAAGCTATTACGCTTACACCTGTGAATCAAAAAGCTTCAATCATGGCGGACATGGCGAATACTGCGTTTTGCGCAGTCCGAGCCAAAAAACTTCAACAACAAACTTGGAAGTTTCTAAAAACCTTGATAATTTGCCCAAACAGGGCAAATTGTGCAAAGATGGTACTTGGAATATCACAGTCAGTGATCAAGAACTGATGCCATACCAGAAAGAAGCTAGTAATTGCTCAAATGGTGATGATATCAAGAACTACGAATGTATCAGTTAATCATTCAAGAACGAGGGGAGAAAAAGATAAAAAACAACAAACCAATAACTCTATTATACCACTGAGCGATTCTTGTGCAATTAATGAAAGCACAAACTTTTCAACATCCATGGCCTTCAGTGTACCATCAACGCTCGATCTAGCCCACACATCACTGTCTGATTTATCGCTACATGCAAGTTTTTCACAGGCCCTTCATGGGCAGAATTTGGGAGCCTCTCAACATGAAGACAATCATTCGTCCTCATTGTCAGTCTCGTCTATTGCCCCAACTCCAAGGCGACCAATCCTTATGCTGCCTCTTAAAGAGAACAGCTTGCAACAACCTTTGCTGGAAATCACACTTTCAGCTATTAATATGGTATTAGCCAACTTGGGACGACTATTTGAACCATTGGACAATAAGGTCAAACAGCAGTCCATTCAAATAAATCAGATCATAGAGTGGATTCAAAGTGAAAAATGTGCCAAAGGAAAAAAAGAACAACTTGTTACACCGAGGGAAAACAGCATGTATAGAGAAGAGGTTTCCTCTCCTGCACAGTGCCAAACAGTCATCACTGAGACAAATTTAGTCCCTGTCCTTCCGGTCTTTGACAAAGTCATATGTCTAATTGAAGAGGGGAATACACATATTGATACAACAAAAACAAAAAAAACACGATTGTGGTTGAAAGTGAAAATAGTAAAAAAACATGTTATTTTTCAGCCAGATCATCAAACCAAACAATCATCTAAAGGGAATCCTAAAAAGCTGGTGAGCAAGTTGGAAATTAAAAAGATGAAAAAAAACAAAAATATAAAGAACACAGGACCTGTGGTTAAATCTTCTGCAAAACAGTTTATAAAGAACATTCTCTCCACAGAAAAGCAGAATGCCAGTCTGGCAGTCATAAATAAATACAAAGCTATGCAAAAGGACAGCAATATTCCAGAGGCTGCTAACTGTGTCTTGACGTGTCTTCCAAATCATCAACCATTAGATGAACTGATTGAGGAAATAGACAAACAAAAGCGTGGACCTGTTGAAGAGATTAGAAAGGAACATCAACATATTTCTGAGAAGAATGGAAACGGAAGCAAGAACCAGAGAAAGACCACAGCAAGTCATGAAATGGAGAAATCTGACATCAATTCATGTAGAAGAGACATTCGTGAGACAGTGGATGCATACTTGGATGCCCAAAGAAAAGATGACATCCCAAAAAAGACGCGATTTATTGACCCAAACAAACCAGACCATGAGCCCTATTCAGATTGTACCTGTAAACTAAAGAACCAAACAAAACAACTAGGCAGGAAGCCAGAGACATCATACCATTAACAATCCTGGCAAATCAGTTCAGAGATAAACATGAAACTATCAACAGTGCCGTTGGAAACAACAGAAGTACAAACTACATCAAGACTAAAGTTAAATCAAACCAGCATACACTGATTATGAAATGTCGCCCTACTCCATTTAAACAGTTCACCCTTTGTCGTACAATTATTTTCAGCATCTTCAAAGACACCTCTGTGCTGGACAACATTACCACTGTCAACCTGGCACAGGTAGAATTCCCTAATCTATATGGGCCCGAGACTGTCGGACTGTGGATTCCATCAGGGATAGTAGGGATAGTAGCACCGGCAATTTGGAGTGCGAAAACTGAACTGTTTAACTTGGGATTCATCATTTTCCAAGATCACTTAACCAACAAAACTTCAAACATTAAAAAACCACAAATGGAAAAATATGTCAGTGTGGGTCGACATTTAGCATAATGTACGCAGCGAGAATCTTACCAGGCATAATTTCAATTTCAAAATCTAAATAAGCGAGATGATATCTACACTTCAAAATCCATCAGTCTTGCTAGTTGGAATACTCGTGGACATTCTCATCTGACGAAATCGTTGGATACCCATCTCAGAGATTTTGACATACTTGCCTTTCAAGAAACTTGGTTAGTGAACTCACTAGTGTGGAATGACCACGACATTTTGTTAGTACCTGCAATTCCTGCCTTGAGAGGCCGGCCAACTTCTGGACTGATGATAGCGACAAAAAAACAAGCTCAGGTTGCATCCTGAAACTGTGGACACACAAATCACCAACACCATTTTGGTGGGTGATATAAATATATGTGTCTTGATGAAATGTCACAAAGAAAACCAGATGCGTCCAAATGGATTGATCTCATGGCTGAGCGAGAACTTACTATGATTAATGGATCACTCCCTGGTGATTCATCACCTCGAGCAACATGGACCAATGGTCAGTCAAAGGACATAATTGACTACGTAAACACTGATAGATCTTTATACAATCAGATCAGCAGATTTCAAGTAGTTGATCAAGTTTACAGTGATCATAACATACTAACAATGATTTGGAGCTGGAAGGCGAAGAAAGTCGCAAAACCAAGAGATTATTACACACATGCTATCGAGGTGAACAGCACGAATATTCGGTTACGATGGAATGAGCATAAGTTATTGCAACTCAAAAACGTAATAACACAGAATCTAGTGATTCATGACAATACTCTTTATACAACTGCTCTATAATTATTTAGATCTAATAGCAGCATGTCCAATGCTAAACTGCCAAAAGCTCACAGTTTTTACCTGGCTCAAAGGAACAAAAAAGCAGAAATGCGAAAAGATAAAAAAGCTACAAATTTACTACCTGAAGCTGACAGACTAACTGCTTTATGTTCCATCAAGTGTTGCTACAGGAACTGAACGCGGGAGAGAAGTGCCATGCGATGCCAACAAGACAGAGAGATCATGCTGCAAACATGGACAGCAAAACACACAGCTGGCATTTGGTCATTTCTTGATAAAGCCTTCGGCAATAAACAAATCTCAGCCCAAATTAATGGAGTTACAGAAGAACAATGGCTAAATCATTTTCATGAGTTATATAACATAACTAAATGGAACATTGTACAATCCCCGATTACACTATGTGACACCTGGCAGCTAGGACATAGAGAAATTTATTTAAAAAATCCTCTGGGTCAGGAGCACCAGGCCCAGACGGGCTAAGTAACGCCATGTTGAAGGCACACCCTCGTACTTGGACGGTAATCCTACATAATATTTTCCTTAACATTGCGGCAAAAAGAACCATTCCGACCTCCTGGTGTAAGGCAGTAGTGGTACCGATTTATAAAAACGGTGATCGCCTCCTAACACGAAACTACAGACCGATATCATTGCTGGATGTTGCAGGGAAAGTTTTCTCATGCTTAGTTCTTCGAGGCTTTAACCGGTGGACCGTTCAACACTAGAAGAGAGACTTTACTTTTCTACGCCCTTCCCCTATTCCCATATATCTTAGTAACCATTGTACTTTGCGTACGTTGATTTTAATGCGCCCTTTGATTCTGTGTCCCGTGAGCTGCTCATTCTCAAATTGCAGAAAGCAGGATGCCCAAGTACAATTGTGGATATCATACATGAACTGCATACTGCAACCTCGCTCCAGGTTAGATTGAATGCAGAGGGCTTGCTATCTGCGCCATCGTAGACTAAAAGGGGGCTGAAGCAGGGATGTAGCCTTGCCTCAGCCCTCTTTAATTTCTTCATTCATGATATACCGCAAATTTTCCAAAATCTAAATTCTGACCCTCCAAAGTTGGGCCTGGCGAAATTGCCAGCATTACTTTACACTGACGATTTAGTTCTAATCTCTAAAGCCCTGAGTGGCCTACAACATCTATTGCATGCCTTATCTAGTTACAGCAACTCCAATCAGTTAACAGTGAATGTTAAGAAAACTAAAATCATGATCTTTAATGCAAAAGAAAAGAGAACAAATAAATATAGGTAGGTCTTGCAAGACTCAGTAATAGAGACGGTTAGCCAGTACACCTATTTAGGAATGCGAATCGATAATCAGCAGCTCAACAGGGCACACTTGGAAGTACTGGACCAATGACTAATAATTGCAATATCGCAATCAAAACTGATACTGCGTAAATATGGTACATTTTCAATAAGATCAATAATTACCTATTATAATCAGGAAAATGCACCAACTCTTCTTTATGGCCTTGAAACATGGGCAAAAGTGCCCATCTACAAAAACTTGAAGGTAGATATTGGACGGGAGTTCTGAATCTTCCCCAGTGTACTCCAATTGCTCTCATAAGGCATTAAATTGGTCTTCTTTCCTTGTCTATTAATAACCAGTGGCGTCAGTGTGCCCTCTTGAGAAAATGTATCTTGGCGGATATCCCTAACACCTTGTTGTCCGCTCTTGCCGCGTACATGCTTAAACCGACGTATTCCTTTCAGACTAACTGGGGTAGGACTGTTTATGATGTAATGTCCGCTGCAGATGTATCATTGCAAATCTTAATTGAAAATCTTGAGAGAGCAAAGAAAAAACTATATCTTTATGATTGTATTCAAACTCAAGAGCATTGTTCCGCATATAAAGATTTTAGGTATAATCCTTTTTCGAGAAATAATTTGGAGAATGTGAACACTATATGTCCATCTGTCTCCTTGCGTGCTGCAATTCTGCGCTTTCGATTTCATTTATGGCAAACTGGAGCGATAATGGTGAAATGAAAATGAATTAGCAAATCATTGGACTACTGTCGGAAAATGTAAAAATATGGCATTCCTATATAAATATTGTCAGCAATTTCGAACTTTCAATCAAGATGATAGATGGAATCTGTTCTTCTCAACAAATCGAGTGTCAGTATACATTACCATAAAGAGATTCTTTGAGGCTCTACTCAATGTGTAATTAGAATACTGATATAAGTTGTATTGTCATTAAGAAATAACCGGCAATATGAAATGGCTAGAATAGCTCTCTTAATGTTGCTGACAAATTTAATTTATGTTTTTTCTTATCAAGTTAAAGGAAATGCACATTATAATCCAATTGTTGTATTAGAAATATTAAATTTGATATATGACCTTTTAAACTGTTGTAAAGTTGATTAATCAGCTAAAAAATAAAAAAATCCTACTTCACTACCCTTCAACTAGCCCCCTCCTCCATCATCTGATAAGGTATGGAACAAAGGCTTACCACTGACAACGATCTGTGAATTGTACATCAAGTCACTATATTGTAAAGAACTAATTGTTCCACCTTGACAGGTTATGAGTGACTCCTTCATTCCTATTCTGGCCCCAACTTATTAGCCTAACACTAGCAGTAGCCCTTTCATCCATAGACTACTTTAACCGGATCAAGGGAGAGCTACCAGCCAAATATGTCTCCAAAAGCAAGAGGGCGCAGACCTTTACATCACACTTTGCCCTGGGGTTGAAATGTTTTGATCACATTATGCCAGCCCGGAACATTCTTACACCATAAACCCTTAGTGGTCAACCAACAATCTAATCTGCAAAACCCAATGGTACTATACAAGTCAATCTGATGCATTAAGTCATCTTTCCAAAACAAGTGGTCTCTCTGTTAAGTGATGCACCAGAGATTTGAAGAAAGAACATTAACGCACAAGGCCCAAATTGAAAGATTGCTCGACCACTACTCCTTTGCAAGTTTGACTTTGCCAAGTTCAGAGCAAGCACACTCCATCCAAAACCTGCTCACCATCAACTAGCCTCCTCTTTCAATGCCTTGGTTGCTTTGTATCCAGAAATATCCCTCCTCCACCCAAAAATCTGATGTCATTTTAATGCTGCACAATGGCTGAGGCCACATGCTTCTGTTACTCCTTATTCTATTTAGCCTCTCCACCAATTAATGTTGTGGTGTCCAAGATAAGAACGACAATCAAAGTTTGGCTTCTTTCTAGTCTTATTTGGACAGGACATGGCCTAGATCCTGAACATCATACTTACATTCAAACCCACATGCAGCCTACCCATCCCCACATAATAGGTCTGCCACACCCACAAACCCACTCAGACCCAACTCTTTAACATGAACCACCACAATACCCAAAAGCTGCACATCTAATGATCAATAGAACTTACACATTACAACATGCTGCAGACATTACAGTCATAATCACTATACACTGACACATACACAGGGACACACACACATTCACACACACATACACACATGCACACACACAAACACACATAGCCACACCCATACACATACACTGCAATCTGCATCACAGAAATGTTGCTGCACAATTCAAAATATTGGCAACCCACAGAAGACCAATGGTGTCCTAGCAGTAAAGGGCAAGACTTCCTAGCCATGCATGCTCTTATAACCACTATCCTTCAATCCATAAAACTCCTATTCTGCCACATCTCCCCCACAGCTTTGTGGTCACTGTGAGGAATCGGTATCAAGCAAGCGTGTAGAAGCCTTGGTGTTTTTGATGTGTATTAATGTATGCAAAGATATAGATAATTCCATCTCTGAAAGGTTAATCTGCTAATCAGATTCCCCTTTCCTAAACTCCATGCCAACAGCATAGTGTACACCTGTGCCATACTGCATGAGTAGCCTGATCTGCAGCACCTGCTCTCCAGTGGAATAGAGCAGGTTCAGAGGTCACAGTAGCCCATCTGACAGCTGTAGTGACTGCCAAGTCCCCACAGTGCAGGGGTTGTATTTAAAATATGCACCCTGTTAAAAAAAAACACATAACTATGAGTATGCTGTCCTGATGGCATGGTAAACTGTACATTTAAGCCATACCTGAGTTTAAGGTATGGTGGCCTGCAACTCTCATAGTTTTCCAAGCCACATCAATTTGATATCACACATGTATCTGCCCTATGAGCCTAGTTCAGCTGTGGAAGGATTATGTGCATTCATCCCCAAGACAGACTATACTTGTTGCTGCTAGCAAGACTGCAGTCTTGTGGGTTGTCTCTCTTTGTTCCTTTCTGAGGAGAGGTAACACCTTCCCCAGAGAGATAGCCACTCCATAGGACGTTGTCCTGGGAATAGGAATCAAATGGCACACCCACTGAGAAAAGGTTTATCCTCACACCAGGTTGCTGTATACCAAAAGGGCCTTTCATCCTAATATGAAGGGAAGAAGTGGGGTTACAGCTTTACAGCTGGGGGAAGGTTTTACCATCTTGTTTCTCTCTGCCTCTATCTTTCCTTACTGGACAGTTCCCTCCTACCGACAAAATCCAACTCTAGACCCAGATGAATTAGACAGGACCATCCCATATCGATTGTTTCTTAGAAAGATAATCAAGGAAACTGTTCACATCCAACTGCAGAGGACCTAATCAATAATCACTTCTATTGTATAGCTTACTAACTACAGTCAAATATAGCATCAGACCCAGGACTGCCAGAGTTAATGTTTGAGCGAAGGCCTTCAAGTTGCAGGTGACAGCAACCTCTGATTTCTATCTTCACCTTTCTGCAGCCTCTGATAAAGTTAGTCACCATGTGACTGCGTCAACATGAGATTCTTATTTTAAAAGAATTCACTAAAAAGTTCAATAGAAAGAAAATTAACACTTTTCCAAAACCAAATAGAAAGCAATTGATCATCAAGATCCTTAAAGAAATACAAACATAAACGGCAAATCAAATTCTGGAAAGTCTTTCCCATTGTTTAATTATGCAGCTAAAATATGTACCGGAACTTCACTATGCATCTCACTCTGCTACTGCATTCAGGGATAATTAATCCCTTATTTCACTTTCAATAAACTGTGAGCCACCAATGGCCCTGCAAAGATATCTCAGGTGTTCACCTAATTCAGTTACCCTTTGTAAGAACATCCACTAGTAGAGCCAAAGGTACATTGAAATCTATCTCTCATCCTAGGGTTTTGTGGTATTTCTTGCCAAATAATACCTAAAACCTTTTTTATCCTCAGACAAGTCCAAAACCTTTAGTCCTATGTACTTGCCTGTCTTCCTTCGTTTAGAGGAGTCTGTAAATCCTCAAGTCCAATATGTCAAGCAACATAGTGAGTATTTCCCACCCTATTTTTTCACAAATCTTAGTACAATCCAATACTCCTTAGGGGGTTCCATGGTGACAGTCCCTTTGTGAGTGGTCTCCTTCTTTTACATTAAGGCCTAGGGTGCTTTGATACTGGTTGTGTTTTTGGATGGCAGATGATGAATTTGCTGGGAGATTAAAAATGGTGGCAGTGACCCTCACTGTCCCTGCACTCCTGATCTGCCTTAGCTTTGCCCATGTCCTGCCTCCCCAATAAGAAACAGCCCTGTCGACATTGGGGAATCAGTTTCCCTACGTACACCCTGCTGTAAAGGCCCCATGATCCTGTTATGGGCTCAACTCAACCTTTCAAAGTCAGCACTTGACACCTGATAGAGCGGGAGTCCCCATAACTTACCTTTACTGGATGCAATTGACTCTTTTCTCGCCATTCCTAATCTGCCCTGATCTACCCCTTCTTCTCCCAAACCCAAAACCTAGGGTGTGGGGTCCCCCAGATGTCCTTGCTGTGACTAGTTTTGTTAAGCATGTATGGAAAGCAATTGACTGGCCCTCATCAATTCTTTTTGGCTTAAGGTCTTCTCATATGCTGACAATAACCAACTAAATGGAGGAGATGGGTCCTGTGATTGACTTAAGGGAGTGCCAGATTGCAATTAATAAGTGAATGTGCTATCATTGGCTCAGGCTGAACTCAGATACGGGTTTGCAATTGGTCTATGAGTTCCAAACATATGCATGGACATAAACATTGCAATGAGGTGTAACTGTGTTGTGTTGCAATACAACAATTAAAAATATCAGGAACCACAGGGTCATCTGCACTTAGCTTTCGATGTATTGTGGTTAAAATCACTGCAGGCAAATCCACACAGCCTTGCTGCATTGACTACATTAAAGAGTGCATCCAAAGCATGTGTTTAGGGTTGTTGACCCTGTTGATTGTTGCTCAGTAGGGTGCAAAAACCTCAGATTGAGACAATGGAAATCCTTGATATGGATGATGAATGATATTATTGTTTACTCAAAATCCAAAATAGGATGAAGTGGGCCACTTGCCCTGGACCAATGGCCCATAAAGTGAACAAACAACGAAGTTCTCGAAAATACACCTTGCTGTTGTTTCTTTTTTAAGCTATAAGAATTAGGTATGCTTGCCCTCCAACCACTAGTAGATGTCCCTCGTGGGGTGACTAGCCCTAGCCGGAGCTGGTGCGCCGACTATCTAGGCCTTCACTTCTGTGTTACCAGAACTTCTCACACTGTTTTTTTTTCCAGTATGTGTTTCGTTGCTTGCGCATGCAGATTCTTTGGTCGTAATTTGCATGGGCGTAATTATAGGGGTGGACAGGGGGTTTTGTCCCCCCAACTTCTGTAGCATGCCTTTTAGTCCCCCCATCTTTTGGAGGGAGGGCAGTGGGGCCGCATTCATCAATTATGTAACTGGACAGCACGAGCCCGGCTGGCTTGCTCAGCAAGGCTTGCGCTGTCTCATTACATAATGCAGAGATGCCTGGCAGCCGCACTGCAACATATTTAGGGCTGGGATGCCCTCGGTGGCTCAATCCCTCACCCTGGCTTGCCTGACTCAAAGTCAGCAGCCAGGGTGCTGAACTGGATGCTGCAGGGACTGGCGCCTGTGCTGTCACTCTAGCTGCAGCACTTCCAGGGGTCAGCGGCACAGAGCATCGATTTCATGCTTTGCGTTCGTGCGACACACAGACAGGAACTAGGAGCTCATTCATCTTCCTGGTTTCTGTCTGGAGGCGCGTGAGTGCGAAGAGGTTAGGTCGGTGTAAAATGAGACGTGGCCCGGGCTGCATTTCAAAGCAGAGGTACTTTTTAAAAAAAATATTAAAGTTTAATTTTGATTGTGGATGTTTGTTGGGGACTCTGTCCAAGCCCTTTATACTTGGAGGCACCATGGAAGAGACTTTAGAATAAGCTGCCATAAATAAGCCAAGTGACAAATAACTTTGTGGTGCAAAATACCAGAATTGCACTATTGCTATATGTGGAGTAACTCTATAGTCATTAGGCTTTTCCATTATAATAGCATGATCCATTAACATAAGCTTTGAAGTGAACCAGAATCACTTACAGACCTGCAGCTAAGGCACAATGTGATTAAATAATTTGCTCAGGATCACATACTTGGTTAAATGGTGAAACTGGGATGTGGAAAATGTAAGCGACCGTGCACATCTTTCCAGGCTTAGTTGATGTAGATATTTATTAAGGTTTTGCTTTACATTTCATGTGCCTATTATTTATATAATACACATAACATATAATTATTTATAGCAATGCATTGGAAGCAAACCACATTACAAAATAAACTAGCCTTTCATAGTAAACTAACCATACACTATATACATTGTCTTAGAAATATGTTGAGCAATGGAAGTATAGCTTTAGTTGCATTCTCCCCATTCTGCATGCAAAGTCACAATAGCATCATGCAAATTAATGTAAGCCTAACAAATCCTCCTTGGGTTTTAAAGCCATAGTCATTATTTCATAAAGCATGCAACATTATGCATCCATCTCACATCTGATCACTCCCTCCCATTCCCATTTCTAAAGGGACAAAAGTCCCTGCTAATAGATCCCTCCTCCCTCCCATCAGTGCCTAATGGCTCACATTCTAATACTCTGTTGATACAGAGCAACGTGAGGACACTCTGCTGCCCAGAGCTCCTTGGGACATTGTCCTGGCAGCGGGACACCTCTACCATTCGGAACGGGTAAGGTGCCCTGCTGCCAGGACAATGAGCGTGCTGAGCAGGAATTGCTCAGCACACATTGTCCTACCAGCAGGACACTTTTGCCGTTGGGCACCCTCTTTCAGGTGCTGAATGGGAGAGGTGTCCCAATGACAAATGTCCCGGTCTGGCTCTTAAAAGAGCGACGGGGGTGGAGGGGCAGCTTTACCACACCCTTGCGACTCTCCCGCTCGGTACTCCACTGCTTGGAACCATTTGCACACAGGAAAACATACCTTCATTTTAATCAGTCAGAATCTTGTAGAAAGAATCTATCAGCACGTAGACATATAAGGTGCTGTGCAGAACCCAAGTTTGAGATATATGGCATTTAAAAATCTATACCAATTATAATTGGTCACGCACTGCACTGCATTGGCCAATGGGTTCTGTTGTTGAATGAAAGGAAAAATCAGGCAAATTGCTAACATTCCAGTGAATCTGGTCCTTTCGGCCATGGCTTTATAGTTCAGCTAGGTCAAGTCAACGTCACCCAAATGTTCAGTTATCAGGGGGTGATAAAGTCTGATCTGCTCAATGGACTTAGCGCCACTGTTTCCATGTGTTATTATAAATGTACATATAAATGTTGCGTGCACACATTGTATGTCAGTGGAGCTGCTGGGTGCATTTGTGTATGTGTGAGAGTGTGTGCAAGCATATGTGTGTTGACCTATGTGTCTGAATGAATGCTAAATAATGCATTGTTTGAATGTTATAGTGGAATTAAGTTTGTGAATGTTATGTTGTGTCACTGGGTGCATGGCAAGCCGTTTGAAGATGTGTGGGGGCTCAATTGAATTTTAAAGATACGCCACCAGTCTTATGAAAGTTATAACAGAGCGTCAGCAATGGACTCTTGTGGTGTAGTAGTTTAGTGTTACCCTCAGGGATTTAGGTTGTTTGACCAACGTACAAAATCACGGAGGAATTAACTGTAGTCATTTTCGCTGCAAATACGGAGACCAAGAGATCCCCCAATCCGTTTGTTTGTAAGGAAATGTGTATTTTCCACACACCTTCTTGCGGCGTCACAATTATGTATGAACAAAGTTCCACAATCACATGTGTTGGTGATCCAATTAGTTTTGTTTATTGGCCATTTCCGATTACACGTGTTTCGGCATTGACTATGCCTTTTTCAAATCAGGGCATATCTATAATTTCCACTAAGTGAACAAATGAGTAAGAACAAAGTAAACATTCATGCCATATTGTAAAACCAAAAATATAAACGGTATAGTGAAAATGAGAATTTCAGAATATGAATGCAAAATAAAAATAAATAAATAATGATAAAAGACAACACCCCCATGGGGCAAAAATCCAAAAACATGGCAGGCAAATATAATAAACCGTCATATTTACATCATATGATCATGTTAAAAAAACAACATAGAATAAAAGTAGCAACAATAGTACAAGAAACATGCGAAAATCCCTGATGGGACCAGAAATTGGCAAGAGGAGGGTGTGGGGGGGATGGGGTGTTCAAGAAGGAAACTGAGGAATTGGAGAAAATACTAACGAATGGGGAAAGAAACATTCCAAAAATAACAATTAGTGCATTGTTTTAGTGATTATAAAAAGCATGAGGGCATTTTACATGTTGCATACAGATGTCGACTTATTTTTAGACTTCCTGAACGCAATTCATGATAGAATAAAATTTACCATGAAAGTGGGTACATCCAAACTACATTTTCTGGACGTTAAATTGGAGATAGGACCACAAGGCATAACAACAAACATATACCATAAGAAAACAGATGTAAACAATTCATTACATTATCTGAGTCACCACCTAGAACACCTACGAGACAATTTACCATACAGCCAATTTCTACGCTTGAAGCGTATAATCTCGACACCTACAACATTGGAAGAAGCAAATCTCACCATGACTGAGACATACAGAAAACGGGGATACCCAAACAACATCATAGAGAGAGCCAGAGAGAAAACAGAGAGATTAACAAGAGAAGAATTACTCACTCCAAGAGTAAAATCAAGTGAAACACCATTCATATATGCCCTAAGATATTCAGGACAAAGCCATAATATCTCCAGGATGATCAAGAAGAATTGGAGAATTATTGAAATGGACCAACAGTTGAATAAATTGTTCCCTAAACCACCAATCATAGCATACAAAAGAGGCCGGAATTTTAAAGATCAGCTAGTACATGCTGAAAGACCACCAAAAGACAAACAGATGTCTCTACAAACAAGAAAAACAGGAACCTTCGCGTGTATAAACTGTGGACATTGCAACAACATAATAAAAGGGACCCATGTACGACATCCATACAATGGTATGAAGATCAAACTTAGGGATTATGCTACATGCAACAGGAAATCTGTAATCTATGGACTTAGTTGTCCATGTGGAATATTTTACATTGGTCAAACGAACAGAAAAGCCAAGGAACGTTTGCATGAACATAAGAGCAACATTAGAACTAAGAATATAAGATCACCAGTTGCACGCCACTTTAATGAGAACAAACACAACATTTCACAACTAAAGGTTATCATTTTGGAATTAGTAAAAAGATCTCCACGTGGGGGAAATCATACTAAAAAATTAAATCAGAGAGAGTTATATTGGATTGAGAAACTGGACTTCATGTCACCTAGGGGCATGAATGAAGAGTACAACCTTGGGGTATTTCTGTAAACATAAGGAAGGTGAATCTGCATGTAGAATACATGCAATATAGATTACCATAAAACCCAACAGATCTGGAATATGGGTGGATCATAGATAGAAAGCATTATAAACAACTCAGATCACAGTACGAATTGATAAAAAGATGGACTGTAAAGTAACTGGTGAGTCCAAGAAAGTATCAAGTACTAAAAGGTGTATCTATTCTCACTGCCTACAATATCTATGGTCGTAAAATATAGTTCAAATGAAAAAATTGACACACATTATATTGAAATGTGGAAACACCATGTAGAGGACCAGGAATACATTATATACAATTCAGAATGTACAGAAGAGAACAAACAATACATTGTGACTAATGCCAATGGTTGGATGTACTTTCATCTTCATTACCAAGAAATGGTAAAACAAATTGTGAGCACGTTTATGATCTCAGAATTAACTTGGGACACCCTTGGCGAAAAAAAACACGGGATTACCTATCATATAGAAATTTGCCTAATGACATTTCAAGGGCTTTTTTACTAAACCATCTTTAAAAGGACAAAGCCACAGTTAATAGCAACTGCACATGATGATTTCATCCATGCAGGTCGACAAACCATGAGATATTAACATAAACAACGAGCACATCGAACCAATACAGAACGGTGGTGCGTATGACGTCATCGCGTTATCACGTGATGACGTCACACATAGAACGTAAATAAATAAAACGGCGGCCATTTTGCGGCCGTTCGCACGCGAGGCTGCAGAATTGGCACTTGGCAGTTGGAGAGACAGAGACTTCTGTCTGATAAGGTAAATGCTGGAGATAGAAAATAGAGTTTTACATATATGAGGTCATTTGACTTTAAGTTCAACCCCCTCCCCTTTTCTCCTTTTCTAAGAGGATAATATAGTGATAAAGGACTTTTTTTCCCTTAGAACTAAAGGAGAGTTTTCAGATGAACCAAATTCCGAATAGTGATCACGAAGGGCAATATTCAACCAACATTAATCTATCAACAACCAAGTAGATAGGTAAGCAATGAAGTCTCTACAATCTTTGTATTACAATAACTGGGGAGACAGTTTATCACAAATTGTGAACTTTATTTACAGAATGGTCCACACATTGAGATAATCAAAAGGGCATCATTTGCACTAGGAGGGACCTAATTGCATCACCAAGGGCAGCTTACTGCACAAGCAGTGGTGAGATTCCAAACAGAAGTGGGAGACACCATTGGAAGTGTTACACAGGTGAATATTTTAATGGATCTAACTAAAGAAGTTAACATGCTAAAATCTGGACACCCATCAGGGTATATATTTTGAACTGGATTAGTGTAAATGGGTTGAACTATTCTTATTTATCTGGTATTGTTGGCATTAAGTTGAACAGGCAATTCTGATAATGAGTGAAAGATCGTACTGAATTAGTTAAAATCACTTAGTTAATTATGAGATCATAATTAGAGTGACAGTGACAGTGAAAAACAAAAGAATAATGGAATTTAAAACTTATCAATCTAAATTGTTTATTATAGATGGAACTATAGAACCTTTGAAGGGAATAGACAACTCCTGAAGAAGGGGAGCACCAAACCCTGAATCGCGTAGAGAGTCAAGTTAACGTATTGTTATTCTAAAAAAGATTGCCCCGAGGGGTTATTATTGGATAATCAAACGTCATACTGTATATTGTCTATTTCGAATTGTGAAATGATCAACAAAGTAAAATTTGAAATTCAACAGTTTGGTATTGTGTATGGTCTAACATAAACGAATAAGTGTGTATATATACATTTCTTTGAGTAAAGAATGTTTTATAAGACAAGAGTTATAAGCAAAGTGTTATTTTTGAATTACAGAATTGAACATATAGAAATCATTCACTAATTGGTTGTGTTTACAATATCTTTTGGGTGTGCAGGGGACGGGAGAAATCCACAAGTGTGTGGTTATCTGTTGTCTATAGTATAGTTTATACAACCTAGTGTCAGGGTTGGTTTTCTCCCCGGCACCCCACTACTAAATTTATACTTTATCAAATTTTAAGGAATAAGAGGAGTGCACTGTGATAAATTGGCCAGAGATTACATGTTGCATACATATCAAACATTTCCATAAAGAATTGAGACTGTGTTCATTTGCAAATTGTATAGACATACATTACTCTATCTCTCCCACGACTCCTGTCCTGTCCCACTTTACATAATGTAATAGTTCAAAGAGTTCCCTTACCCTTCAGCGTTATTCATATATGCATGTTTGTAGAGATGTTGAGAAAGTACTGGGGTAAATCCCATCTGCTGCAAAACGACAATAAAAAATAACACTTAAAAGCCATGTGGCGTATGATGGTATTTACTGACTTATACATCTTGACATTGTGTTGTTTGTCCCTCTATTGATTTTAAGCCGTGCGTAAGCTTAAACATTGTGGCTGTGTTTAATATTTGCTGCACCTGTTTCCACGTAACGTTATATTTCATCTCTCTCGTGCAGTTGTGCACATTTAGGTAAATACGGGAGTGCGCTTGGGCAATAAATTACATTGAAGTAATTGCTCCTCTACTGTTTATTGTTCGTGCAATTAAACATGTGTTGCTGAGTTAGGAATGTGCAAATGCAAAGAAATTAAGTTGGAGTAATAGCTTGAGTTTAATATGAAATTGCTTAATACAGCATTGTGTGCATTATTGACCTAGCATCCAGTGCCGCTTACAGCATGGATGTTAATCTAATTGAGTAATGCAGTGGGTGTGCTCGCTGAGACCCCTAGGGCTTACCTGAAAATGTTTGTTTCTTGCATCACGCGTTGTGTGTAATGGCCCCCGGTCCTCTGGTAGGTCATGTTTATCTCCTGTTGCCATTGTTTCCATGGACTGCTGGAACATGTCGGCCATACTTTGGGAGCTATAAGCCTACTTTGAGGAATATGTGCTAAATCTGATTGGTCCAGTTACCGTTCTGGATGCTTGGAGAGTAGTTAAACAATAGACCATTGTAAGATGCCTCCAAAACGGATTGTTAATTATATGTTTGTATCATAATGTCAAAAAAATATATGCTTAAAATATATGATGCATCTGTGTTAAGTGTTCCTTGTCCCTGGTAGTTGCTTGAAACTGCCTGAGGCTGGTCCCATGGAAGGTTTGTTAGGAGCTGATTCATGATAATATCCACGTGCTAAGACTAGTGTCTTATTGGAAATGTAGTCCCAAAGTTAATTGGTTTGAATATCCTGAAAGGTGATGATGTAAAACGTACATATCAGGTCAATTCAAAGCTCACATTAATACTGTGTGGCCATTGGTCATTGGCTCTTAATGCGTTATGGGAATTGCAGTCCCACAGTGGTGAAATTAAAATGCCCTAATGCCTGCTACAAATAGCGTGAGGAGTGCTTATTAGGATGGTTTGGCAAAGGTTAATCCCTTGAAGAGTCGACTCGGAGCTAAATCAAGGTCCCCGGGTGCTAACACTGGTGTCTTGTGGGAAATGTGGTCCCAATGTTAGTGCATACACATCTCCCTGAACATTATGATGGTACCGAGAAAGATACATGTTATGTTAATTTACTACTCTCCTGAATGCTAATGGCCATTCGTCAAGGACCCTCAATACTTAATGGGAAATGTGATCCCAGCTTCAAATATCCTGCTGCATGCTATAAGTAGAATGAGGACTGCTTCTTAGGTTAATTTGGCAAAAGCAAAAATATTGTTTATTTATTGCCATTTGACTGGGTATATTACTTGTCTCATTTTCTCTGCCTAGTGCATGCATAAATTAAACGTTATCAGTTAATGGTTTACCATTCTAGCGATGCCTGATCTTGTACAGGTGTACAGCAGTAGTTCTTGCCATAAAAGCATTAATTCACAAATTCATGAATGTTATTACAGTAAGTGATGTCACTAATATTGTGCTGGTTTTTATTAAATAAAATATGCCATCTCATGTCTGTGTTCAAACCCGACTCTACACTTCTGAAACGACAGATGAGCTTTGCTTCTTCTTGTTTTAGGAGTAGTTCCTGATTGCCTCCTCTGAGACCCAAGGTTACCTTTTTTAGTCCGTTAAATTTAATTTCTTTTTTGTCGTTCACTTGGTGTTGATTCTGCCAGTGGCCTATTAAGGGTAGGTTTTTGTCCTGACTGCCAATTGCAGATAAATGTTCTCTGATCCTGATCCGTAGCTCTCGGGTCGTGCTTCCGATGTAGACTCGTTTGCAAGTGCATATGATTGCATATATTACAAATTTCGACCGACAATTGATTTGTTCTTTTATTTTCATCTGAACGCCATTTAGATCCTTGAAGGTGTCTTTGCTGGCCATTGCATATTGGCACATGGAGCATGTGCCACATTTTCTAAAGCCTGAATCCGGCTGTTGAAGCCATGCCTGAGGTGTCTCTTCTTTCACTTCTGGTAATAGTGAGGGGCTCAAGCTGGTTCTAAGGGTTCTGGCTTGCCTGTAAATTATAGCTGGACGGTCATTGATGAAGTCCCCTATGTGGGGATCCAGCCTGAGCAGATACCAGTTTCTTTTGATTATCCTTCTGATAAGGTAATTATTAGGACACTATGTGGTGATAAATCTGACTTTGTTGTTGGATGGTAGCCCTTTGTCTTTTTGTGTCAGAGTTTGTACTCTCGGTGTCTGTTGCGCTTTTTTTCGTGCTGTTTGAATGCTTTTTTCTGAATATCCTCTGACTGAAAATAGGCTAGACAACAATTCAGATTCTGTGTTGAAATGTATAGAGTCCCCACAGTTTCTTCTAGCTGTAATGAATTCTCCTTTCGGAATGTTCTTAATTACAGGTTGGTAGTGACAACTGGTGGCACAATGTTGAATTGTTTCAGTCTCTTTTCAGTCTCTTTGCGATATGTTTTTGTCTTTAAGTGGTCTCCAAGAAATTGATATCTGTTGTACTCGAGATTCCTATGAATTCAATTCCAAGTTTATTCTCATCGATTTTTTGTACTATTGTTGCTACTTTTTTCTATGTTGCTTTTTTTTAACATGATCAGATGATGAAAATATGATGGTTTATATTTGCCTGTCGTGTTTTGGGATTTTTGCCCCATGGGGGTGTTGGACATTGTCCCCAATTGGGGGGGTTGTCTTGTATCATTATTTATTTATTTTTATTTTGCATTCATATTCTGACATTCTCATTTTCATTACACCATTTATATTTTTGGTTTTACAATATGTCATGAATGTTTACTTTG
Source organism: Ambystoma mexicanum (assembly GCF_040938575.1). NCBI lineage: Eukaryota > Metazoa > Chordata > Amphibia > Caudata > Ambystomatidae > Ambystoma > Ambystoma mexicanum. The sequence continues at coordinate 638,853,488 of NC_090933.1, read as the reverse complement.
TTCTTACTCATTTGTTCACTTATTGGAGATTATAGCTATGGGCCGATTTGGAAAAGGCATAGTCAATGCCGAAACACGTGTAATCAGAAAGGGCAAATAACAAAACTAATTGGAACACCAACACATGTGATTGTGGAACTTTGTTCATACATAATTGTGGCACAGCAAGAAGGTGTGTGGAAAATACACATTCACTTTGCAAGTAATGCAGTGTTGTGTTATTTTGCTGCTATACTGTGCCGGCTCACAGCACCGTTCTAAAGTTCCTGCTCCTTATCTTAAGTGACTTGTGCCCCGGCTAAGGGAAAACCAGACCATAGTCTGTTGGGAGGAGAGAATGAGCAAGAGAGGAGAATAGCAAAGCGGATATAGGCTCAGGAGGGGAATTAGTCAGGTAAAAGTACAATCTATAGGAACTGCCTTTACAACCTCTGTAAAAAGCTTTTTTATTTGTATTTTGTATTTGATTGGGATTTCTATAGCACTTTTGCCAAAGCGCTGGACTTAAGAATAACAGTTCAAAACTTAATGCTAAACCAACAAGGAGAACAACTTAGACAGAAAACAATAAAACATGACAAGAGTTGCGGTGAGAGAGAGTGGAAATACGGAAATATTTGAGATATGTATAAAAGATGTCAAGGCAGGGGGGCAACTATTAGGAAAAGCAGCAAATTGGGATTCAGAGCGAAGAGGATGGGAGGTTTGATGGAAGCAGACCCAGGAGGAAAGGTAAGGTAGAGCGTGGCCCACAGCACTTGTATAAACAATGCATATAAAGCAGATGAGGACAATGAGAGTAAACAAGGGGGATTGAGAGAAGGGAAGGAGTTATCGGGGTGCAAAGCGGCAGAGAAAAGACAGTGGACAGCAGAGTTGAAGACTGAATGAAGATGGGCAAGGGGAGAAGCAGGGAGTCTGGCTAAAAGGGCAGAGAAAGACAGGAAATGATAAGACAACAGATGACAAGCTTAGCGGCATTAAAAGAAAGAAAAGAATACACTTCGCGGCTATTGGAAAGATGGAAACAGCAATTCCGAGCCGTGTTAGAAATGTGAAGGGAGGAAGAAAGTGTAGGATTATATCCCCTACAGGGTTGGAGGGCATAGTGAAATATATGGCCACATTTTCTGTCAGTGGCAAGCTAACTAGTGATAGGATTGACATGTGCTGGGAGTATTGCATAGGGTGTCCAGGGTATGAGACAAGTTGTGTGATGCCGCCCTCTGCAACATAGGACAAGCCCAAAGTGGGGATAAGATTTTCAGTAAGATAGTTCTGGGATTTTTTATATATATCTATATAATATATAGTACATGGCCTACGGTAGCGACCATGTAAATATAGTCAAGTTGCTAATCCCACAGGAAGAGCACTTTTTGGGTGGCTTATAACTTCGCTCCCCCTGGACGAATCCTCACCAAACTTTGCAAAAAAAAGTATATGACCCACTCTGAATTTTTTTTCAAAGTTTGGTGAGGTTTGTTCTGGGGGGCAAAGTTATAGGGGGGTCCCAAAATGCTTTTTGTTCCCCTAGACATAATGGGAAAAAACTTTGCTCACACCTACAGCTCAAACTGCTGGACGGAGTTCTACCAAATTTGTGGCGGAGCGGCGGCTTAGTCCCAAATTTTGCGTAAATCCGTCCAGTAGTTTTTTTTAAAATGACCAAAACATAAGGCAAAAAATGTGTGATATCTATGTCCGCTCCGCGGACACACTTCCCTGTTCGCTCCGCGGACAGGACACCGATTGGTTGATCGACTTGCGTCATGTCCGCGGACACGCAATGTGTTCGCTGATTGAGTAAAGTGAGGCATGAGGTGCGTCACATTGTTTCGATGCGGCTGCCATCTTCGATGGCGGTTGCGAACAGAGGCAAAATGTAATTTTGGGGAGTGTGTTAGGGTGTAGGATTGCTTGGGGATGGTTGGGGAGTAACAGATGGGTCAAATACTGTATTTGTTTAGCTGGCAGGTGCCCCTGATGTGTTCTCCATGTCCGTGGTCATTGCGGCTGTCTGTGGACATAATAAATGCACTACTAGCTATTTTACTTTAGTGTGATGTTGGTTTTGGGTTGTTAGTAGAGCATGGATTGTAATTAATATCTGCTATAAGCCCACATACCAAAGTCAAAATGTTTGGTAGCATAGGTGTGCCTTTGGCCATGCACCCAAACCTCTAGGCCCTGGCCACACCCACCACAGCATAACACACCCATAGAATCAAACACCGATTGAATATCCACAACCCAAAAGTTTGTGTACTGTTTCATTTGTAGAGTTTGTATGTGAAGTTTTGGCTAGGCTATGCAGTTAAGATTGTAGAGTTTGTAACAAGGACTGCGTCATAAGATACCCATGGAAGTAAACATTTTGGATTGTGGTGTATGGTTAGATGTTTGCTTGAATGGGTGTGTTATGCAGCGGTGTTTGTGAGTCCATTTATTTTATATTTACTGGTTGAGTTTTTTGTGGTTATATGCAGTTTTCTCATGACATGGGTAATTGGACCAGACATACTTTTTCGATCTCTGTGATAAAAGAAAAGCTTGTTGCAGAATCTTGGGGCAGTTAGATACCTGTTGGCATATTCTAACTGTGTATTTCTTGTTACATTCTAGTGGTATTTATTTATCTGCTTGCTAGTTGCAGAATCTTGTGGCAGTTATGCATGTTGGCATACTCTAATTGTGCACAGTTTTGAAGTTGAAGTTTTGCTTATGTTCATACACAGATTACGTATTAAATTTTTGGTTTTAAGAATATTAAGTAAGCGTTTATAAGATTTGCTGGTAATCTCTATGTTAGAGTAATGGTACTATCATTACATTTGAACCGTCCACTTCTCTTTTATATATTTGCAGTGTAGTGACCTGCATTGGTTGTGGCTCCTGCGTGGTAGATTATACCTAGTGTTGTGAAGGTTTTCTTATCAAGAGATACTTGACCATGTGTGAATCCAGTGAGCTTAGAGTTGTTTTCGGTACCATCTGCAATGTAACGTAAAAGCATTACTATTACATATTTACTATGTGTCTGTATTTGTAAGGTGGACCGATTATCTAAATTGCAGGTACTACATAATCTGCCATGGTTTGCATTTTGTACAAGTTGCTGAAATGGAATGGAGTCACAGTTAGGTATGGATACATACAGAAAGTGTTCATTAGGGACTTGTTCCTGTGCCACATGGCTGCAGAGAGTGCATGTATGTTTCCACATGTATGACATCTGGAAGATTTCATTTATAAGTATGTTTTTGTTTTCTAGTACTTGTAGGAAGTACATTAGAAATTCTTTTGGATCTTCTTGTGAGTTTATAGTGAATTTGACCATTCCTGCACAGAAGTCCAATTCTTGTCTTATTCCATGAACACTGTAAGTGTTGTCAGGATTGTTGGTTGCATTTCTATGAAGGACTAACATTTGCAAACACAATTGGTCTATACTGTGTAAGTAAATGTTGTCAATGATTGGTGGCAATTGGAATAGAATATTTATTGCTACATTTGCATAGCAATTTACACCAGTTGTATTTGAAAATTTGAATGGACCTGACAGTTCTGTGACGAAGTAATTTGTTCAGAGTGTGTGTTGCTTCTTTGAAGAAGTAGTTTAGTTACTTTGACCATTAGATTCTTCTTTGGTTGTGGTACTTGATAAAGTATTAGTTTTTTTTTTCCTTTGGAGGAATTGCAGTGAGATCCTGTATCGTTTCAGTTTGAAGTAGTTTTCTTTTAGAACATTTTGCTTTTTGCGGAACAGGATAGGTTTTTAGATGGGGGTGTAGAGTGAACGCAGTCTATTGTATTCTAGAATGCAAGGAATGTCAGCATTTACTTTACTTGCATCAATGTTGATTAGAAATAGCCCGTCAAGTGTACATAAGCATGATAGTACTAAATAGCTCATGTGTTCTTTAAAGACTGTGCTACCAATATCTATCAATGCTTTATCTAGGGTAAGACCTTGTGATTTATGAATAGTAACTGCGTATGCAAGAGTTAGTGAAAATTGTTCTCTGCGTACATACATGTCTTTGAAAAGAAGGAAGCGGGATGTTGAGCATCCTATCCTTTTAAGTTCTGATAGTTTGTCAAAGAAAATATTGACAAATTGAATGTTGTTGTCACGTGGGTATGTTTGAAAGCCAACAACTGTACCAAGTGCTCTATTAACTAGCCCTTGCTCCACGTCAAGGTTACCTTTAAGCATTACTCTACAGTTTAAAGATAATTGTAATATTTTTTCCAAACCAGCTGTGATGGAGATAGAGTTTTGTAGCGTATTTAGTCTTGTTGTGGCTTGTTGACACATGGGTAGTGTCATACCATGTACGTCCAGTTTATCTGTGGATCAAATTTCAATTATTGGTTGCATTTCTTTTTTCGACATTGTTTCATTGCATTTTGAACAGCTTGTAAGATTTGGCATCAAGGACATGCAATTGACATTTTTGTGTGCTAATTGTACCATGACATCAGTAACACATGAGTTATGACCATAGAGTGCATGGATGTACCTGGATTTAAATATTTATTGTGCTTCTTGAGATAGTACACCAACTCTAATACTTTTTAAAATGTTGCTGCATGTGAGGTCTGCAGACTGGTGCATGTTTTCTGTTAATTCTCTGTATTGGAAATGTTGCCAGAGGTTGACATTTCCTATGCTGCCAAGAGTTTTATGGCACAGTTTGTGCCCTAAGGTTTTAAAAATAGGTTCACCTTTCACTGGTGTCAATTGAAGAAGATCTCTGAAAACAATAATGTGTTTTCCTCCAAAGAGCTCTTCGTAGTCTGTTTTGAGGACCTCTTGTAATCTGAGGTGAATCAAAGCCAACATTAGGTTGGAGACCATGCTCACCTCATCTAATAGCAGCATTTTCATTTGTTTAAAAACTCTACGTAGTTCCATTGCAGCTTCTGTGGAAAGTTTGTAATACTCTAATTTGTTTTGGTGTTCTACTGGAAGGAATAGTAATCAGTTCAAAGTGACACTGCCTATGTTGTAGGCAACTAAACCTGTGGGGGCAGTTAAAACAGCTGACAGTTTGTTGTTTGTCAATTGTTGGAGGAACTTGCTGATGATTTTGATTAAGAATGCTTTGCCTGAACCAGCTTGACAACTCACGTATGGCAGTATAGGTTTGTAGTCTTGGCAGGCACAGTTTTTATTTTCATGTTGCACACCATGTTCAATTTGTTTTGTTATTTCTTGGAAAATGCTATACTGCTCATAGTTCAGTTGTGATTTCTGTACAGCAAAGTCTTCTGTAGCTTGTTCATACTGACACATGGTGTTTTCTACTTCTGTCATCGCTAATTCTGCCTCATTTGCTATTAGTGGCTATCCAAGTGGTTCTTGGCTTCCTGTTACAGAAGGTTGACTACTGTCAGGAGTGTCCACTTCTAGTTGGGCCTGGAGTTCTTCTTGCTGTTCATTGTGCAACATTTTCTGGTACTGTGTAAAGTTTACGGCTATTATAGTGCTTTCATTTGCTTTGAAACTGTCTTCATAGGAGTCATATGTATCTGATAACTCTTCTTCTTTTCTCCATGGTTTAAAAAGTTGTAGCAGGGACATGTAATACAGTTGTTTATATTGAGGAGTTTTTAATGACAATTTGATATGATTAATTAAGTTGCGTTTGGTAAGTTTCTATGTCCTCATATGATTTGAGAACTCTTTTTCTAGATTTAGCAGGACCAAGACTTAGCCATACCATATTGTCAGAGTTTCCATAAAAAGCAGTACCAGTTAAACGGTCTGTAGCATCATAGCAGCCACATTCTCTATGCGAGAGCATTTTTATGCGTAAGCTGTACAATTTCTGCGATAGTGTTTTGTCAGATGATATGTCATCCCAGAGGTCCTGAAGTTGAATTGTCTGCAATGTACTGCACATCTATGTTTGCATTCCATAGGAGGACAGTGATTGCATTGTAATCATTGATGTTTTTTGATTCTTCTGTTCTTTTTATGTAATATGTGTTCTTAGGTGATTTACCTTTGGCACTATGTCTGACTGAAGACATGAAGTTGTTTACTTGACCTGTTGCTGAAACTGGTCTAGGGAAACCAAAGCGGCATTTGGTGTAGTATTTCCCTTTTTTTTATATTTGCAACGACAATCTTTCTCATATTTGTGTCTTTGAAATTGTAAAATGTGTGCATGAAGGTCACTATGTGTTGTTTGTGAAGGATTGTGAAAGATTTCACAAGTGACATATTTTTGGATGAACTGCAAAACAGTGGCATCACTGTATTGACCAAATTTAGGAGCATCTTTAATCCATAATAGCATGTGGATGTGTGGTGCTCCTCTGGCTTGGTATTCTTTTTCTCCAAAAGAAGTGTTGAACTTCTCTGAGGGGAGGAACAGTCTTATTACAAATAAAGTGGAGCATGGCAATGAAGCGATGATGGAAATATCTTGATACATTTACTGAATCTCGAGAGCAGAGTTCTCCTGGTGTTTTTATATCTATGTTTGTCTTGTTTTTGTTTGCTATGTGTAGGAAATCATGTAAATCTTCCCATGCATATTCTGCACAACTTAATGTAACAAACTAAGTGGGTGGGCCAGGGTGTCTTATCACACAGCGTACCTCTCTGTGACGTTGGAACCAGTATTCTTTTGTACCACATATGTTTGCTAAAAGATTTGTAATACTTGTAACGCTCACCTGATTCCCGCAGAGGCGCCGGTCTTGACTGGGTGAATGCCATATCTTCAAAGGTGATGTGTAACACATGGTTGGCTCTTTGGGCTGGACCTCTGTGCACTGTATGTCTGACTCGAAGAGTAAGATGTCTGCAGATAGAAAATATGGGATTAATGAACTGGGGTTATTGGGTGCCTCTCTCCTCTTCCCTTTCTCTTCTCCTGTAGAACCCCAAGGTAAGTGAACGCCGAGCTCTCCATCTGCCTCGGGGCAGGGTGCCGTAACCAGTTTCTTCACTGGATAAGGGTGCAGGCCTCTTGACCTCAGAGGACTGCTGTCCGTCGTTAACTGCACGAACGGTAAGTTCTGGGCACTTCAAATGTCTTAAAAGTCTTTTGTAATGATATCTCTTGTTTTGCAGGGTTCCGGCGATGGCGGATGGCGGGCTGATGAGAGTTGAGGATCGAACCCGCGTGAGGAATAGAAGCGCCTGGAAGCACGTAAGTAAGCGCTTGTAGCCTGCTTCCCGATGCACACTAACTGTCCCTTTTATCTTGCAGGTACAAGTTCGGAGCTTTAGAGAAGCTGAAGGGTGCTGGAATACCCACTGGATTCGGCGTGGGAAGGAGTAATGGCACGTGAGTAATAAAGTTGCCCAATGTCTTTAAACGCACCTTCTTTTGTCTTTCAGATGCGGGATGCAGCGCCGAAGGCCTCCGGAGCGTGCGAAGAGCTGGTAAGCTTTTGTCTTTCAGATGCCGGAATGCAGTGCGAAGACCTCCGGAGCATGCGAAGAGTAGGTAAGCCTTTGTCTTTCAGATGCCGGAATGCAGCGCGAGGCGTTGGTGACAGCCGATGGACCAGGTAAGAGATGCCCTGCCACTGAAGACCGTAGTGCTAACCTGTTCTTTCTTGGTCTTTACAGGTGCTGCTGAAGACTGGATTCCAGGATGGTAAGCCTTTGTTCCCTTAGGCCCAGGATCAGAAGCAGAAGACACGATGAGCGTTCTGCTGCAGAGAATGCAGAATAACGCAAAGCAAGATTCATCCATCGGGTGTGGTTTAAATAGCCTCCTGTAGTGCTTAGGTCCTCCTTCCACAGCCATGCCTAAGAAAAGAGTTCCTGCTTTCCAGAAGAGTTCCAGTGTTCTGAACCTAGGGAGTGGCTCCTGCCCCACCCAACAGGAAAAGTAGTCCCAAACAGAAGAGGATCAGGGGTTCAACTGGCAGGTAAGTAAGCAGCATGGTCTGCTGCAGGTAAGTCCACCCAAGCATTATGAGCCCGGCGCTTCCAGCGCTGGGACTGGGCATCTTTATGAGCCTGGTGCCACTGGTGCCAGGACAGGGTCCAAAAGGTCCCAATTGGGACTGGCTGGCACTCGGAACCGGGGTTATGGGTCTGCTTCCAAGGGAGTCGGGCAAGTCCTGATCTTTTGGAAGCAGAGATCATGACAGCACCCCCCCTCAAGGCCCCTCCCAAACCGGGCTTCTCCGGGGGTTTGGGCTTGTTAGGAAATGTTCGATGAAATCTTTTGATTAGACGAGGCGCGTGGACATATTCAAGGTTCCCAGGATCTTTCTTCGGGACCGTAGCCTTTCCAGTCAATCAGGTAAAATAGTTTAGATTTGGAGATCTTGGAATCCAGGATGCTTTTGACGTCAAACTCGAGTTCTCCATCAACTAGAATAGGTTTTGGAGATGTAGTTAGTCGGGTTTGAGGTTGCACGGGTTTTAATAGAGAGACGTGGAAGACCGGATGTATCTTCATGTGAGGGGGCAAGTCCAACTTGACCGCTACTGGATTTACTATGGTAGTGATGGAATAGGGACCAAGGTATCTTGGGTTGAATGTGCGTGGTCCTTTTAGAGGTAGATATTTGGTGGATAACCAGACTTGATCTCCTACTTGATATTGGGGGGCTTCCTTCCGATGTTGGTCTGCTCCTTTCTTGTATTGTTCTTTAGCCCTTTGAAGGTGAGAAACGGCTTCCTTAAAGGCTTGGGTGATTGTAGAATGCAGGTGGTCTACTGCTGGTGTTCCAAGATCTTGGAGTGGATCCAACTCCGAGGTTCGAGGGTGACTACCGTATAAAAGAAAAAACTGGGTCTTCCCAGTTCCCGAGTGGACAGAGTTATTGTAGGCATATTCGGCTATCCAAAGGATATCTTTCCAAGTTTTTTCAGTTTGTTGTAGCATGCAGCGCAAATACTGTTCCAGAATTTGATTGGTCCTCTCGGTTTGTCCGTCGGTTTGAGGGTGGTGGCTGGTCGAAAGTCTCACATCAATTTGAGCCGACCGACAGCAACTTCGCCAAAAATGAGAAATAAATTGACTACCTCGATCCGAAATTAGAACTGAAGGAAAACCGTGCACTCGGACGATGTTTTCGAGAAATTCTCGGGCCAGAGTTGCTGCTGTTGGTAAGCCTTTGAGTGGAATGAAATGCGCCATCTTGGAGAATAGGTCCACGATTACTAGGATCGTATTGTATCCGGAGCATGGAGGTAGATCGGTGATGAAGTCCATAGAAAGCGTATGCCAAGGGCGAGGCGGGATGTCAATAGGGTGTAAGAGGCCGGCTGGTTTTTCCTTTTGACTCTTGTTTTGGGCGCATACTCCACAGGACATTATAAAGTCTCTGATATCTTTTTTCCAAGACGGCCACCAGAAGTAGCGCTTGATCTTTTCCGAGGTCTTGGTCATACCGGGATGTCCTTCCATTAAAGAATCGTGATAACAAGAGATTACCTTTTTCTGTAAATCTGTGCTGGGCAGGTATAACCGTTCTTGGAAATATAATAGGTTGTCCTTCACCGTAAAGTCCTTTCCCTGCAAATGCCAATTCTGTATGTCTGCTGGAGTTACCAGTAGCCTGGCTTTATCCTTAAATTCCTCTATGGATTGTGTGGCGATTACACCTAGAATTCTTTGTTCGGGAATGATATGTGCAGGTTTTGGATTGATCAAATGTTCTTCCACTCCCATCCGAGAAAGGGCATCAGCTTTACCGTTTTTTGTACCAGGTCGATAGGTAATTATGAAGTAAAACTCGGCAAAGAATAGTGCCCAACGGAGTTGCCTAGAGGATTGAGCTTTTGCGGTTTTCAAATATTGCAGGTTTCGGTGATCTGTAATCACAGTAACGGTGTGTCGGGCCCCCAGAAGATAATGCCGCCAAGCCTTAAAGGCGGACTTGATAGCTAGAAGTTCCTTATCAGTAATAGTGTAATTGATTTCAGGAGGCGAGAATTTGCGGGACCAAAATGCCACGGGTTGCAACTGATTGGTTACTGGGTCCTTTTGTGATAGAACTGCCCCCATGGCAAGGCTCGAAGCATCAGTTTCAACGATGTAGGGGAGTTCTGGGCGAGGATGTTTTAAGATCGTGCAGAGATAAATCTAGTCTTCAAATTCTGGAAAGCTTGTTCCGCTTTGGTAGACCATTCAAAACGTTTGTTTTTCTTTAACAAGGCGGTGATGGGCTGGACTATTCGAGAGAATTTGGGGATAAACCTGCGGTAAAAGTTAGCGAAGCCTAACATGCTTTGAACACCTTTTACGGAGGATGGCGATGGCCATTTGAGAATTGCATCGACCTTCTTTGAATCCATACGCACTCCTCTAGGTGATAATATGAATCCCAAGAATTCAACTTCAGTCACGTTGAAAACACATTTTTCCAACTTAGCGAAAAGTTTGTGTTGACGCAATCTCTCGAGGACCATTTTCACGTGTTTCCGATGTTCAGTTTCCGATGAAGAATAAACGAGGATGTCGTCAATGTAAACAACAACACACACATCTATGAGCTCTCTGAGGACATCGTTCATAAAATATTGAAAGGCGGCCGGGGCATTGCAAAGTCCGAAGGGCATGACCTGATATTCAAATAGCCCATACTTGGTGCGGAAGGCCGTCTTCCATTCATCGCCCTCTTTTACTCGTACCAAGTGGTAGGCTCCTCTAAGATCCAGCTTTGTATATATGCATGCTTTTCTGACTTGGTCCAGGAGTTCAGGGATCAAAGGTAACGGATATCTATTCTTAACGGTGATCTGGTTCAGGGCGCGATAATCTATACAAGTTTTTAGGTCCCCTTCTTTTTTTGGAACGAAGAACAAAGCTGAGGAAGCAGGGGACTTGGAAGGACGAATAAACCCATTCGCTAGGTATTGATCCAGGTATTGTCGGAGGTGAAGATTCTCAGGCTTGGTGAGGGCATAAATTCTACTACAAGGAGGAGTAGATCCAGGTATCAGATCTATCTGGCAGTCATAAGACCTATGAGGAGGTAGAGAGTTAGCCTGATCCTTCCGGAAAACATCTTGGAATTCTAGGTATTCAGGAGGTAACTGAGGAGCCTCCGAGGAAATTGCTGCCAGTGCAACACCAGGTCGAGGGTGACAAGTGGAGACACATTCTGGAAACTGAACCGTTCTTGCTCGCCAATCGATCTGAGGATTGTGCTTCTCTAACCAAGGAATTCCTAGAATAATCTGGAACTGGGGGGCCTTGATCACATCGAACACAATCTTCTCATGGTGTCCATCTTGACTTACTAGCGTCACTTCTTGGGTGGTATGCGTTACTGGTCCGGAGGCTATTTCCGTACCATCCACCTTAGTAATGACGTCCTTTACAGCCTTTGGACAAAGAGTCAGATTCATCCTCAAAACCATTTCATGATCCACATAATTGTCGATGTCACCGCTGTCGACGTAAGCTTCAATCACATGTAATCGATCCGGATGTTCAGGGCTAATGAGGACCATAGGTATCACGAAATGCGAGGTCACGGAACTGGTTTTAACGCTCGGCAAGAGGACCTCTATTCTTGTCGGGCGAGGTTGTTTCCCTGCTCAGAGTTTGTGACCCTGGTAACTGCAGCTCCTACTGCCTTCTTGGCTGGTTTCACAGGACAGTCTCGAAGAAAGTGCCCCGAGTTTCCGCAATAGAGGCATAATTGCAGCTGTTTTCTCCTTTCCCACTCCTTTTGTGTTAGTGGTCCTTTCAGGCCCCCTATTTGCATGGGTTCCCCGGAGTCTACTCCTTTGGTAGGAGTTGGTGGTTTGGAAAATACTCGAGCATCAAACTTGGAACGATCGGCCTTCCTGTTCTGCAGTCTGTGGTCAATTTGAACGACTAAGTCAATATAGTCCGAACAGTCTTGCGGGGGATTCACTACTTGGGCTAAAACATCTTTGAGCTCTCCACATAGACCTCTATAAAACAGCGTAATCCTTTTGTCCTCAGGCCATCGAGTTTCCACTATCAGTCTGTTGAAAGACGCAATATAAGCCAAAAGGTCTTGATTACCCTGTCGCAATGAAAGGAGCTCATTGTCCAAGGCCTGCCCCTGTGAATGTCTTGCAAACAGTTTTTCCATACTCAGCTGAAAAGCTCGAAAATCATGGAGAACCGGATCATCTTGATTAACTAGAGGGATCGACCAGTCTGCCGCATTGCCACTAAGGTACGAAAGCACGAAAGCTACCTTAGCTTGATCAGTTGGAAAGGCTGCTGGCCGGCATAAGAAGTGCAACCGGCACTGATTAATAAATCCTGCAAACCTCTTTGGGTCACCAGAAAATCGTTCGGGCGGAGCCAGAGGTACATTCCCAGGTAGGTTGATCTGCACTGGGTTCGTAGAGGATGTTGAAGGAAGATTTGCCCCTGATGCGGGTAACGGAGTTTGTCCGGCTTGTTACTGTAGCAATTGTCTAGCAAGATCGTCTGTTTGCTCGTTGGAAATAATCAGTTCTCTTCTTAGAGCATTCGTTTCCTGATGGGCTGCATGCACTTCTGCTCTTAGTTCCCCAAGTAACTGGGCTAGCTGGTCGGTATCCGAGGTTTCCATAGCGCCTGGGTGGGAGTTTTGCGATAGGCTTTGCGTTCTGTAACGCTCACCTGATTCCCGCAGAGGCGCCGGTCTTGACTGGGTGAATGCCGTATCTTCAAAGGTGATGTGTAACACACGGTTGGCTCTTTGGGCTGGACCTCTGTGCACTGTATGTCTGACTCGAAGAGTAAGATGTCTGCAGATAGAAAATATGGGATTAATGAACTGGGGTTATTGGGTGCCTCTCTCCTCTTCCCTTTCTCTTCTCCTGTAGAACCCCAAAGGTTAACACCCTCACCTTAGGTAAGTGAACGCTGAGCTCTCCATCTGCCTCGGGGCAGGGTGCCGTAACCAGTTTCTTCACTGGATAAGGGTGCAGGCCTCTTGACCTCAGAGGACTGCTGTCCGCCGTTAACTGCACGAACGGTAAGTTCTGGGCACTTCAAATGTCTTAAAAGTCTTTTGTAATGATATCTCTTGTTTTGCAGGGTTCCGGCGATGGCAGATGGCGGGCTGATGAGAGTTGAGGATCGAACCCGCGTGAGGAATAGAAGCGCCTGGAAGCACGTAAGTAAGCGCTTGTAGCCTGCTTCACGATGCGCACTAACTGTCCCTTTTATCTTGCAGGTACAAGTTCGGAGCTTTAGAGAAGCTGAAGGGTGCTGGAATACCCACTGGATTCGGCGTGGGAAGGAGTAATGGCACGTGAGTAATAAAGTTGCCCAATGTCTTTAAACGCACCTTCTTTTGTCTTTCAGATGCGGGATGCAGCGCCGAAGGCCTCCGGAGCGTGCAAAGAGCTGGTAAGCTTTTGTCTTTCAGATGCCGGAATGCAGTGCGAAGACCTCCGGAGCATGCGAAGAGTAGGTAAGCCTTTGTCTTTCAGATGCCGGAATGCAGCGCGAGGCGTTGGTGACAGCCGATGGACCGGGTAAGAGATGCGCTGCCACTGAAGACCGTAGTGGTAACCTGTTCTTTCTTTGTCTTTACAGGTGCTGCTGAAGACTGGATTCCAGGATGGTAAGCCTTTGTTCCCTTAGGCCCAGGATCAGAAGCAGAAGACACGATGAGCGTTCTGCTGCAGAGAATGCAGAATAACGCAAAGCAAGATTCATCCATCGGGTGTGGTTTAAATAGCCTCCTGTAGTGCTTAGGTGTCTCCTTCCACAGCCACGCCTAAGAAAAGAGTTCCTGCTTTCCAGAAGAGTTCCAGTGTTCTGAACCTAGGGAGTGGCTCCTGCCCCACCCAACAGGAAAAGTAGTCCCAAACAGAAGAGGATCAGGGGTTCAACTGGCAGGTAAGTAAGCAGCATGGTCTGCTGCAGGTAAGTCTACCCAAGCATTATGAGCCCGGCGCTTCCAGCGCTGGGACTGGGCATCTTTATGAGCCTGGTGCCACTGGTGCCAGGACATGGTCCAAAAGGTCCCAATTGGGACTGGCTGGCACTCGGAACCGGGGTTATGGGTCTGCTTCCAAGGGAGTCGGGCAAGTCCTGATCTTTTGGAAGCAGAGATCATGACATACTTGACTGAAAAACCTCACCTTTTCCTTGCACCTTTGGTAATAATTGCGTAGCTGACATACTTTGAAAATGGGTACCTGATTTTAATGTGTGTGCAACTCTGTAGCATAGAGTTGCTAGTTCACTTTCAAAGAGAAGGTGGAATATGTATTCCACATTTTGTCTGAATCTGGGGTCGTCAGAATACATTCGTAAAGAGCGATATTCTGATGCTGTGATCTGTGTGGGTCTATCATCGTGCCTTCCTCCTTTTCCAGTAGGAAAGAGTAGAGAAAAGGCCCGTGCTTCTATAATTTTTTCCCATATGCTGATTGGAGATCCTTTGGCTTGTCGCATTTGGTATGTTTCTAGTGCATCATCTATAGTGTCTTTAGAGTGTAAAGGATGAATTGTATAATGGTCTTAAATATTGGATTCTGTAGCAGGATTTAGAAGTTGAAATTGACCAGTTTCTGGTGACTCTTGAATTATTTCAATGGTTTCTCTCAGGTTTTCTTCAATATTAATTTCTTTGTAGTATTCGTTGTTGTTTTTTAGATATTGCAGGGCTTGTCTAATTTTATGTAAGTTCACAAGTTGTTGCCAAATATTTTTGTCTTTTTTAGGTACGCCATTTACTAAGATAATTCAAGATTGATCTACTGGCCGTTGAACTCCTAGAGTATGTAAATTTCCTTTGAGATCTAATGGTAACAAAGCTACTTTGCAATGAATGACTTTCACAAATTCAGAAGGAGGTAATTTTGCTGTTTTTGGTTGAAGACGTATTATTGCTTGAAATGGGTGCACTGTTTGAATTATGATGCTCTCATATAAATTTAGTTGTTGCAGGGGTTTTGGTAGTGGGAATAATTCAAAGTTATTTGTGATAGCACATGAAGGTATTTGGTTGTTGTCAAGTTTTGAAGTGCAGTAATTGCAAAGTATTAAGGGGTCAGTAATTTCATATTTGTTTTCTGCTATAAGGTAGAGAGCTAATTGGAACCATTTAAAATCGTCATTGTCTTCTATTTTGTACGTTTTGTCTACAGTTTTTGTGCTACTTTTATAAAAGGTCCTGCGGCAACACACACACACAAGGCTTGGAACTTCAGTGGAGGTACTTTTTTACTTTAGTATTTCTTTTTTGTATGTGTTTAATAGGAGGTTGCTATTTGTACAGCAGTTTCTAGTTTGTTGTAAAACTATTGCATTTTGCAAGTGGCTTTCACTTCCAAAATATTTTCTCTGGATATGCTCTATTTCTTCGAGTAGTTGTTTGGCTGTACCATGTAGAAGATTATTTAAATTGGCTAGTGCTAAAGCAGGACTTTTAACATAGTAGAGTTTATGGACCCAATTTCTTATAGTTGAATGATGTATTGATATCATTTTGATATGATGGAAGGTGCTTTTGCAAATAGGTCCTGAAATGCAGGCTAATGAATGTCCTTGTAGTCCTGTGTATTTGCGCACTGGACAAGCATCTATATTTTGTAGTAGTTTCATTTTGAATTTGTCTTTGCTTTTTACATACTGATTGAGGCACTGGCATAAAGATTTGAAAGATTTTTTTGGCAATGTTACAAATTGATGTGCACGGCCATTTGTAGACTGGACGTTTAGGTTCAGTAGAATGGACAGGTGATAGTCTTCTGGAGATATTTTTGTGAGCAGAGTTTCTTGTTCCATAATGGTGTTATTTTGTTTTTCATACCCTCGTCCACTGGTATGTATGGCAATTGGGTTTGTTTGCTTTTGTTTATATGCTTCTTCATTAAAATATGGTTCTGTGCTCGTGCTGTGACTCCATTCACCTCCACAGATGTTTACAACGCTATTTTTGTTGATATTCCATTTATTGAGAAGTATTTTGTGTAGTTTAGTAGTAGGTTTTGTTAGTGGTTTCATTCTGTTTAAAATTAAAATAAATAACTTCCTTATGAGAAGGATTGCACTATCTATGAGAGCTTCTAGGATTAATTTTCTACAGTAGGTTTTAAGGTGGTGCATGATTTCTCTCCTGTTTTTATAAGGTTCTGAAGGACTCTGTGGTGGAACATTTTTTGTAAAATATTTTTTTTGGTATGGTTACTTGCCACTACATCAAGATTTATAGGTGCAGTAGTGGTAACTGAAGTCTTGTTAATTACTTTCTGTTTTGTTTTACATTTTGATAGAGGAGGCAAAGTTTCTGTACTGGATGCTTTGTTTCGCTTAATGACTGTATTAGCTGTTTTGTTTGAACTTTTTGTACAAAATCTGCTAGAGATGGATTCTTATTTTGGACACTTTTCTTTTGATTTCCTATACTTGTGCGTTGCTTTCTACGGAGTTGCTTTTTGGCAGGCATTCTTTGGGGTCTGTTGGAGAAAAAAAGAAAGTGTGGGTTGGGCTGTTGTGCAGTGTATGCGTGCTTTGTGCATGAGTGTCTGAGTATGATGGTAAGGATAATTGTGGAGGTGTGTGATTGTGCAATGGGCAGCTACATTAAGTTGGCCTTCAGATGACAATATAAACTATGCAGCCAGTGAGGGGAAGCACTAAAACTAAATCTAATGGTAGAATGTTAATACACATGTTTGTTCTACAATACGAAAATGCTAGTGTGTTTGCGTAACAATTAGAACATTATGGTAGTATTGTATTTATTTTTTGTATGGAAAGAGTAGGTTTCTTCTAAGTTCTTGTTCGTACTTCAGACGCTGCTGCTTTTCAGGAGAGTGGTCTTCGCTGCAATTGTAAAAGAAAGAAGTTAGTGAATATGTATATTTACGGCGCTTTTGTTAATGTAGACATTGGGCCTCATTACGACCCAGGCGGTAAGTTACCGCCTGGGCCGTGACTTTACCACCATGGCGTAAACTACGTTTACGCCATGGTGGTTGGCGGACTTACCTCCCCATTCCGACCTAGGCGGGGCGGTAAGTCCCCAATCCCCATTTACCCTTCCCCATTCCCATTTTTGCCCCATAGGGCATAATGGGAGTGGGGAAGGCGTTAATTACGCCACCGTAAATTACGGTGGCGTAATTAACTCCATGGTCCCTTAGCGCCATGGATTTTAACACCTGCTAAAAGCAGGTGTTAAAAGCACCATGGCGCTAGGGGACCTCGTAATTGGCGGTAAGGGGTCGGCGCAGCTAACGCTGGCGTTAACCCCTTACCGCCAGGGTCGTAATGAGGCCCATTGTTTTTTTTGTTTTTGTAGTAGTAGTGTTTTCTTATAAGTGAGCATAGTATGCACATGCACTTTCCTTTGCCTATGTGCATCCTGTATATTTTATTTAGAATCTGTTAGTTTACTATGTTTTACAAATGAGTATAATAGTAAACGTATAGAGCACACTTGTTTTTTTAACGTTATGTTATTGGATGTTAAGAGATAGAAGAAATAATCATATGCATTTTCTGCTATTTTTACAGGGTAAATGGCAAAGATTGTACAGAAAAGCATGCAATGTATGCATTTGTGAAGGTGTGGGAACTAAAGCAGAAGGGTTTCATATAGAGGCAGTGGTGTTGTTTGAGCTGGGAGCTTTTCTAATGATATTGTCTGTGTGTGTGCTTGAATGAAGATGCATGTACTCATCCTGGCTGCATGTCATTTTATAACACACTGGACAGCCTTTTCCATAATTATACTGTTATTTCTCCCATCTTTTCATATGAAATAAAAAAAAATTAGATAGCTGCTTATGTAAACAAAGATTTGGAGAGCAGACAGGTTTGCAATTGACACTTCATCATAGCAGATGGGATAAATGACAGTAAATTCATTTTACAGTTTATACAGGATAAGTGGCAGTTACTCTGTTTATATGTATTCCTAGAAGAACTGTACATGTACTGTGTAGAAAATATTCATACCTGTAGTCCGTGTTCATGCATGTGGATGTGCATGAATCTGCTAGTGCAAATCTTGGGGAGTTTTATAGTAGTTGTTGCTGCAGGTCCTTTGCAGTCACAGCCCAATGGTACTGAGAGTGATTAATAGTACATCTAAAGTGCTGATCTGTGATGATAGAGTTAGAGGTAGAGTTCTTGGATGTGATTGGTGGATGATTGTGTGACTGCTTAACAGTAGCCAATGAGGAAATGGTGAGAGAGTGAAGTGGAAAGGGTAGAAGGGCGGCCCCAGTGTTACGCGCTCCACGGACACCGCGGCTGTTCGTGGACAGGGCGTGCCTCATCCGGGGTTTCTCAGCAAATCCAGCATGGAAAGGGGACTGTAGGGATCAGCCAATCAGATATTGAGGTTGTGGTTTGTGTTGATAGAGTCTGTGTGTAGTGAAGATGGCAGAGATGGAGAAAGTCAGGGTGTTGGTGGTTGGCGATATGTTTGTGCATGGTTTGGAGCAGTATGCTAAGTGCAGGAATGTGGCAACAATTTTGATGTTAAAGGAGTGAAGGTGATGTGGAGCACTGTGCCTGGTTTCAATGTGCAGGGAATTGTACAAGTTTGTGGAGATATGGGCAGGGTGGACAGTCCACATGTAGTTGTTTTGCACTGTTGTGCTTTGCATTTGGGCTATGTAAGTGCCCCTACTTTGTTGGCAGATTTGGAACACTTGGTTCAGGCAGTACTTCCAAATGCCAAGGTTATTTTTTCTGGTTGAGTACCTAGGGCAATATGGCACAATAGTTTTGTTTTTTGTCCTCAGCAAAATATTGCTAGGTGTGCAATCAACCAAGGCATGTTTGCTTTCATGCTTCGAGCTGGTATGTTCTTTTGTAATAATGAGAACATTGATTCTGGTAATATTGTTTATTTTAAAGACAATGGCATTTCTTTATCTTTTATGGGAAATGCCATGCTGTTTTGGAATATAAGGGTTGCTTTGGAGAAGCTAATGTGAAGATTTTTGGAGTAAAATAAGTTAAAAAAACAAAATGAATACAAAATAAAAGGTGTTTTTCAAGCATATGCAAAAAAAAACAAAAAAAGTCTCTTTTCAGAGCCAACCTCAAAGGAGAAATGGGGCATACTATTTTAAATTTTCATTCCCCACAGTCAGATTTTTCGATTTGTCCGCAGACACTGCAGTTGTTCGTGGACAGCGCATATTACATACAGGGATTTTGTAGTTGAGAGGCATGCAAAAGAGAATGAGCAGAGCATGGGATTGGTTAATAAGGTTTACTGGGTGTGTAAGGAGAGAGTTTGTCAGTAGGTCTTTTTCCTGAGAGAAGAGCAGATAGCTATGGCTGTGTGTTTCAGAAAACAGATAGTTTGGATTTTGGGAGATTCGTGGATAAATTGGTCGGAGGGGCAAGCAGATCGCTGTGGAGTGGCTGCACATCCTGGATTCTCTCATGTGGAAGTACACTGGCATGGAGTGCGCGGAATGAAGTGGCTGGATTTGGTACCTCTCTGTGCTACTTTGGTGACATAGCGTCATGCAGACATTATTATTATTCATTGTGGAGGGAAAGGTTTAGGACATGTGTCTGGAATCTCTTTGCAATTTGCAATGAAATAAGGACTTTGGAAAGTCATGGACATGTATCCAAACTCCAGAGTAATTTTTTCCCGTATTGCGCAAACACAAAGGTGGCTGCATTCTCTTTCATTTGGTCCACAAATGGAGAAAGCAAGGCACAATGTTAACAAGGCTGTTTGTGCCTTTTTGAGAGATGTTGGTATGTCCTCTTTTCAGAATGAAAACATTATGTTTTGTAGTACACACATTTTTCGCATAGATGGAGTACATCTTACTTATGCCAGCAATCAGATTTTTCTGTGAAATATACAAAATGCATTGCAACCTTTTTTGGAATTACAGCAATCCATTTTGCAGTAGATGTTGACCATTTGAAGTTTTTGAAACACAAAAAACACTACAAAAAGGCTTGTTTCAGAGCCACCACTTCCTCACATAGAAAAGTGCAATGGTTCTGATAGTGCAGTACCCCCAAAAAATTAAATGTCCGCACAGGGCGCTGCTATTTTTGAACTGTGAAAGGTGGCTCTGAAAAGAGCCTTTTTTTTGTTTTTTAAACACGACACACAAGGAAAGGAGGGGAAAGGAGGTTAAGGAAGGGACACAAACCACGAGGATAAGAAAGGGCAGGTGGAGAGAGGAAGATGTGGGGTGCGCCTTATTGAGGGAGGTCGCAGACCTTCTCATGCTCCTTGACCGCAGTCTCGAAAGCCCTCCGACGGTTCTCCCCCCTGCAGAGTACTGCGTCGCAGTACATGCACAATATTGTGACCATCGAAAGGTAAGGGTCAACAGCATCATGAATGCCTGCGAGGCAGCTGGAGGGATGTACTGTCCCACAGGAGTGTCTGTGACAGGAGCGGAAATGGAGGATGCTGCAGAGGAACTTAACCTACTACATTTATTGCAAGGTACAACCTTACGAATAGCCCCACTGTGGAATGACTTTAGGTGTCGCTTCATTGATGTAGTACCATAGCTATATGAACCAGGCTTGCCACGACTCAGCACCATGCGGCACTGAGTGCAGATCACCTTGTTTGCAAGAGCTTTTGCTTTCCATCAACGGTGGTAAATAACCGCCACACCCAAGACTCACGATGAGTGCTAGTAGTAGGGACTTCCACTACCTCATCCGCTTCATCCTCTTCATCACTCTCCTCTGCATCCTCACGCTGTTCCCATCTGTAGGCCCTTGGCGATGTGGTGGTGGTGGAGGGCGTGGGGGTGCTGATACTGAGGCAGTAGCAGCAGAAGCAATTTGGGATGCCATCTGGTAGGTTAATAACCAGGAACCAGGAACCAAGAACAGCAACCTGCATTATTGTCCTGTTGTAAATATTGGAAATCCAAAAGCAGAATGAGGATCAGCTCTGGGGTGTGGCCTTTTATAGGGGCGCAGGGGTACGCTCTGCGAACACCTGTACTGTCTGCGGACACATCGAACAGCAAGAAAGGGCTCAAAAAGTTCCAAAAAGGATGTAGATCGCAGGGACATTGTCTGGGACATGTGCAATGGTGAACTCTTACTGTAAAATACCTTGGATTGCTCAAAAAAGAACTTTTTAAATGTTCAAATGCCCAGACAGTGTCCGCAAATAAGGACACATGCTCAGCTTTAGTGCGGTCACATAATGACGTCACAGACACGTTCGCGAATGGGACAGCTGTCTGCAGGACACCAAATGTGTGTGGACGGTTCTACAGACAGTGTTTGGGTCCCCAAACCTATTAAAAATGTGACACACATGCGTTGGACAGTTGCGGACAGGCTCAATGTTCGTAGGACCCAAGTGTGTGATGAGCATGTCCACAAGTGTTCTACGAACAATGTTGAAGTCCCCGAATACAATTAATGTGCATCAAAACTTTGCAGACAGGTGGATGGGATATGTGTTCTATGGATATATTCATTCTGGTTGCAGACATCATGAACAGGGGGGTGTTCTCAGAACACCCGCATTTTGGGAGATTGCACACAGGTGGACATCGTGTGTGTTCTAGGGACACCTCCATTTTTAATTATGAACAGTACAAACAGGTATATTGCCCTTAGGACACCCTCATTTTGGTTAATTACGGACAGGTGGACATCTTGTGTGTTCTTAGGACACCTCCATTTTAATTACAGACAGTACAGACAGGTATAGTGTCCTTAGGACACCCCCATTGTGGTTAATTGCAGACATAACGGACACCCAGGCTGTCCGTGGACACCCTAACTGCCTTTAAAAAATAAATAAGACACAGGCATATACTAAGAACACACCCTAGGTTTTTACCTGGACGCCACTATGCCACTATGTCATTCAATAAGCAATTGAAATCCTTAGCCTCTTCCACAGATTACACTTGCAAGCTTATTAGAGCTTGCAAGCCCTTCCTTTCCAATGATAGTTGCATTATACTAGCCAGAACTCTGATCCTCTTCAGATTAGACTATTGTAATGCTCTATACAGTAGCGCTAACAAATCCAGTATCCAAAAACTCCAAATCCTACAAAGCAACGCACTCAGAGCCGCACTAGGCATCAATAAAAGAGCACACATGACTGCAATCAGACGCCAGTTTAATTGGCTATCTACCCACAACAAAATTCAACTAAAAATAGCCTCCTTGACACACAAAGCATTACATAACGCTGCCCCTAGCTACCTAATCAATAAACTGTCCAGAAAAACTTCCAGCAGGCCCACTAGAGCTGTCAACTCAAACTGTCTGGTGGTACCAAGATTTAAGTCTTCCAAGATAGGCGGCAACAGCTTCCCTGTGAAGGCCGCCAAACTTTGGAACTCACTGCCAAACGAGTTGAGAGCTGATCTACCCTATCCACTCTTCAAAAATAACCTTATCACCCACCTTAATCTATCCAAAGACTAATCCCTTTTAACTTTATACTACATGGCACTCCACCCCTAGAGTGTAAACTTCTGTATATTACTATGTAAACAAATCCCCCTGTACATTTACTTTATATGCATACCACTGTATACCTCTGCACATTACAATGTAAATAACTTTGCTGAAATCTTGTAATGACACATTCTGAGCTCTAACGTTCGTGTATCTCACTTGTCAATGTATACTGTTTACCATTATTTAACTTTGTAAGCTTTGCATATCCTTGTTGCGCCCTGCTACCTTCGGGTCCGGTGTGCTTTACAAATTCAATAAACAAACAAACAAACATTTAAAATGTTACTATTGTTTAACAGTATAAAAATTACAAAAGAGAGGGGGAAGCAGAAACTGAAACAAATACAGGGGAATTAGGGGTTTGGACATGATGTATGGGAGGGCAGAAAGGGATGGAAGTCTCATCGTAAAGTTTTTCTTGCTGGGAAGGGTTTGGGGATAGTTGGCTGGGACATGGAGAGGGGGAACAGGTACACATGCGACAGTGACATTTAATGTTTTCTTTAATGTGGTCCTCAATAAACTGTTTTAGAAGATTTCTTTTTTTCATTAACATATCCATTTTTAGTTCCATTCGTTTCAGAGGATCTTCTAATGTCTCTCTTGGTATATTATATGTATTGTCTGCCTGGTCTGTTAAAAGAAATGTGTTAAGTACACATAACGTAATGGTTATTAATTGGCTTATATAGAGAAATGTTGTGTCTACCATTAGTATCACTGTCTTCGCTCATTTCATCTCGTGGGAAATTTTCTTCCAGCCATTCCAAAGTACTGGACATTTCTGTGGAAAAAAAATATATATATGTTAGTTTTAGTATACCTAATACAGAAAATGTATAAATATATGAAATAAATATAGTGTACTTACTAGTTTCTTACAAACTTTTGGTGTTACTGCTGTGTAGGTATGCTCTTACTTTTTGCTGCACAGTTTCTGTGAGGTAATTCTTTTGGAGGCATATTATTTTTTTTGGTATATTCCATTATATTGGAAATGCTTTTTCAGTGGATGGTTGGTGTCTTACATATACAGTTTCCACTTCTTATTTATTATTAAATGTAATGTATTTATGTGGTGCTTTTTGAACATGTTTGGTGTTTTTATTTTATGATACAATAATGTAAGATACCCCCTGAGTTTTTGGATAGTGTTGATGGTGACCGCATCCGTCCGCGGACATGCGTACGGTCCACGGACATCAAAATCACTAGCGGGGGCAGATGGTTCAGTATTTTCCATGTTATATGTATGTAAGCTAAGGGAGTCTTAGTAAACATTTATCACATTTACATTATCTATATCTATATTCAGTGAGAAAACTTTGTTAAAGGGGTATTATGGTTAGGTTGAGCTACCAAAAACCTATGAAATTCAGTGAAAAAAACGTTGTTAAAGGGGCGTTATGGTTAAGTTACGCTACTAAAAACCTATGAAATTCAATGAAAAAAACTTTGTTATAGGGACCTAATGGTTCCAAGTAAAACTGAAAAACCCTTGAAATTCGCCAGTTATGGTAAGCTAAGCAACCATAACGCGTGCCTCCACCATGCAGTGCTAAGACTAACACCAAGGACATCAAAGATGACATCACAAATGTCATTGATGACATCACTGATGACATCACATGTATGGCTCCCTCTTTTTTCCTTTACTGACATATCTAGGCCAGTAACAGTCAGGAACTAACAATTCATCTACTCATTTTCAAGTACTATATTTGTAGAGTTATACTTCAAATATGTTTTTACAGTAATTCACTTGGGGTTCACTCACAACATATGAAACATATGCATAGGGGAAAACACAGAAAACAGCAATGCTTTGTGTGTATAAAGACAATCAGTAAGGTTACGAACAGTTTCTTATAGTTCTGCCTTTTTTTTTTTACTTACTTTCCTGGATATGCTCATATTTGTATACATTGTATGCACACTACTCTTCTTCGGGTCCAGTCATATTATATAGTTATACATAGAGAAGTAGTAGCTTTGAAGCAGAGCGATCATTTGTGTGTATGAAGTTAATAAGTTGGGGTATGAAGATTGGCTGGTAATACTGTTGTTTACTTCATTTTTTCTGTATATGCTCATATTTATATGTGTTGTTATTTGTGTTATGTTTTGAATAATGCAATTATGTAGTAAGTGGGTTTTATTAGCTAGTTATTAAATGTTGGACAATAGACAAAACTGTAATAAAAAGCATTTATCATTTTACTATTCAACATGGTAAGATTAATAATATTGTACATCCATCAGGTGTGTTGCACACAATGCCTATGTTTCTACATGAGTAGCTTAATATACTGGAAAGAACCTGATAACAGAATGGTATTCGTATCAATGCATTACTTAATGCACTACGTACCTCATGATATTTATTCCAATAATCCTTCACACTTTTTTATCAACATTACTATAAGAAACCCTTGTACAGACTTTTCATGAAAAGTAAATGCACATGTGATGTCATCAATGACATTTGTGATGTCATCTTTGATGGCCTGGGTGGTAGTCTTAGCAGTGCACGGTGGTGGCATGAATTATGGTTGCTTAGTTTACCATAACTGGCGAATTTCAAGGGTTTTTCGGTTTTACTTGGTACCATAACGTCATTTTTACAACATTTTTTTACTGAATTTCATAGGTTTTTAGTACCGCAACTTAACTATAACATCCGTTTAACAAAGTTTGTTTCACTGAATATATATGTGTGTATATATGTATATATATATAAATATATATATATATATTTATATCGAAAAAAGGAGAAAATGGCGAACCGCACTTCCGCGGGCCATGCATTGGTAACAGACTCCAAGATTCTGGATAAAACATGAAAAGACACCCTGTTGAGAATATGGATGCCTTTAATGTTTTTAAAAGAAAAAAGTACTGTACAAAACAATATACAGTACAAAAGCAGCAACATAGAAACAGACAGAGACAGGACGCCGTGGTACACAGCCTGCAGACAACACGTTTTGCGCTACACTGAGCGCTTGATCACGGCCCACGGTAGCTAAACTCAGAGGAAGAGCACTTTTTCGGCGGCTTATAAGTTCGCTCCCCCTGGACGAATCCTCACCAAACTTTGCAAAAAAAGTATATGGTTGGCTCTGGATTTTTTCGGCAAGTTGGTCGAGGTTTCGTGCAGGGGGGGCAAAGTTATAGGGCGGTCCCAATTTTTTTTTTTTTTTTCCCATACACTGAATGGGGAAAAACCTTGCACACGGCTACATCCCGGACGGCTGGATGGAATTTCACCAAAATTGCGGCAGTAGCATGGGCTTGGGTCAGAAAGCATGCTTTTGTGTGTTTGGTGGCAATCCAATGAGTACTTTTGTTGCAAATAACTGAAAAGTATGTCTCAAAAAATGTGTGAAATTGGGGTCTGCTATGCAGACCCATTTCCCTGTTCGCTCTGTGGACCAAAGTCTAATTGACATCCAGTACGGCGTGATGCCGGCAAACATTGGACGCAGCTGGTGGTTGGCTGGAGGGAATCGAGCTGTGTGTAAAAGGTTTTGGGAAACACCGGGCATGGTGTATCGGAGGATAGGGCTGCACCAGATGGTGTTGAAAAACATGGTGTGCAGGATCGGATGGGTGAAAGAGGGGGTAGCGAACACATTGACATAGTGTTGGGCTGCTGCTGGGTACGTTTACTTTGTGTGTTTGCATAGTTTAATTGTGGTGTGTTAATGGTGAAATGTTCGGATGCTTACCTGCCTTGCCATCTAGTGGTTGTGAGTAAGGTGTAGCCTTTTGAGTGTATGGCCGGAGGCTGTAGGCCTCCCCTTGTACGGAAGAGTCTAGTGATTGGGCAGCACCCCCGCTATACAATGCCTGCAGGTATGGTAGAGCAGAGAGGCAATTCCGCGCATTCATTTACATATACTTCAATGGTGGGTAGCTGTGCAGGTGGCTATGATATGTAGGTAAATGTAGGCAGACTGCAGTGGGGATGGGGAGTGCATTGGTGACACTACGAGGATATTTTCAGTCATGGTACCTTGTTGTCTTGTGCCTGTGTCTTGTGTTTGGCTAGGGCACTCGGACCTAACAGTGTGCTGATTGGTTGAAAGTAGGTGTCAAAAAGTTGTCATGTGTGGGTTGATTAGTGTGCGCATATGTACGTGTAGTTAGGAAAGGTATGTGGGTACATGGTGCCATGCATGCCTCTATTGCCTTGTAGTGGGTGTTCAATGACTAGGCTTTTGGATGCATAGGTGGAGGCCGTAGGGTTTGGTCACAACCGTACTTAACGGACGGCCATTAAGACATTGCCACATGGAAGGAATTTTTTGGAGCACACTTTTGTAATGTGAACCATTCATGCAGCTACTGACATATACTTGATTGTTGGTTCGGTGCACAGGCGACTATAATATTCCAGTCAGTCCAGGGACACTGCATAGGGAAAGGGGAGTGCATTGGAGGCAATAAGAGCATATTTGGAGTTTGTGTACTATGATGTGTAGTGCCTGAAAAGCCCCTACTGCTTTATCTGAATGGTTAGGGCACTTGGACCTAATGTACCTATACATACCTTTAGTGAGGGAAGCTCTGTGTGCACATGCATGCCTGTATTGGCTTCGAGTGGGTGTGTACAAGGAGTAGGCTTTTGAGGGCATGGGCGGAGGCTGTAGGCCTCTGCATGTACCCAAGAGCTAGGGCTAGGCCACAG
The DNA here is from genome assembly GCF_040938575.1 of Ambystoma mexicanum. Taxonomy (NCBI): domain Eukaryota; kingdom Metazoa; phylum Chordata; class Amphibia; order Caudata; family Ambystomatidae; genus Ambystoma; species Ambystoma mexicanum. The sequence goes on along the minus strand of NC_090933.1, from coordinate 638,826,419 downwards.
CCTTGCTTGAGGGAGGGCAGTAAGATATTGGCACATGGATGGGTTGCAGGCCCTAACAGTGTGGCCATTGGTTGTGTGGGTCTATTAGTGTACTGCCGATAGGAAAGGTACATGGCCACATGTTGCCATGCATGCCTCTATTGCCTTGTAGTGGGTGTGCAAGGACTAGGCTTTTGGGTGGATGGGCGGAGGCCGTAGGCTTCTGCATGCCCCACTTTGCCTAGGGCTTGGTCATAACCGTACTGAAAGGAAGGCCATTAAGTCATTGCCACATGGAAGGTATTTCTTGGAGAAAACTTTTGTGATATGGACCATTGACGCAGCTCCGCATGCACCTAAGAGCCTAGGGTTTGGTCACAACCATACTTTAAGGAGGGCCATTAAGACATTGCCACATGGAAGGAATTCTTTGGAGCACACTTTTGTGATGTGGACCATTCATGCAGCTACTGAAATATACTTGATTGTTGGTTCGGTGCACAGGTGACTATAATATTTCAGTTAGTCCAGGGAGACTGCATAGGGGAAGGGGAGTGCATTGGAGACAATGTGAGGGTATTTGGAGTTGGTGTGCTATGTTGTGTAGTGCCTGGAAAGCCCCTACTGCTTTGTCTGAATGGTTAGGGCACTTAGACCTAACAATGTGGCCACTGGTAGGAAGTAGGTGTGAGAATGTTGCCTTGGTTGGGTCCATTAGTGTACCTATACTTACCTGTAGTGAGGAAAGCTCTGTGCCCACATGCTCACATGCATGTCTGTATTGGCTTCTAGTGGGTGTTTAGAAGGAGTAGGCTTTTGGGGGCATGGGCGGAGGCTGTGTAGCCTCTGCATGTACCCAAGAGCTAGGGCTAGGCCACAGCCTTGCTTGAGGCAGGGCAGTAAGATATTGGCACATGGAAGGATTGTAGGCCCTAACAGTGTGGCCATTGGTTGAAAGTAGGTGTGAGAAAGTTGTCATGTGTGGGTCTATTAGTGTACTTATACGTACTTGCCGATAAGAAAGGTACATGGCCACATGTTGCCATGCATGCCTCTATTGCCTTGTAGTGAGTGTGCAAGGACTAGGCTTTTGGGTGCATGGGCGGAGGCTGTAGGCCTCCACATGCACCCAGGAACCTAGGGCTTGGTCATAACCGTACTGAAAGGAAGGCCATTAAGACATTGCCGGAGCAAACTTTTGTGATAGGGACCATTGCTGCAACTATTGAGAGATACTTCATTGTTGTGAAGTGGGAGAATGGAAGAACAGGCTCCCGCCCTTCCCCTCTCGCGCTTGGCCTAGGGGATCACGGCCTAGACACCCGCCACGAGAGGAGTTTGCCTATCTACCAGACGACCAAATACCCTGGTACAGGAACATACGGATGTGCCCACCTACCTGCCCAGCAGCCCGCCCTGCCCATGCCGACACCTGCGGCATGGATCAACTCGACTAAACCTACACGTCGTTAGAGATGCCATGACGACCTAGCCAACGGTCAGCACACCTGTGCAAACATGCACACCGGGCACTCCCACACCAATCCACACGAAGAACATACTCAGTGCTATGACGTAGGTGACAGACATACCCAGGGACGTGCATCTTTATTATTTTCCACATAGGCTCTCAAAATGCAGAAACGCAAGACGCATAATGAACTTATCTAAAAAGGCTTGCTCACGCTTCTTCTAAGAACCATGTACCATAATGAAGAATATAACGGAGACACGATACTGAGGATAGAGCAATATGATACCGTAACCTGAAGCGCTCTGCATCAAACGGTTCGACCTATGCACCAGGCCCAAGTAGGCCGCAAGCAAACGCTTCCATGAACATTGAATGAGCAAGAGCTCGGTTGCTGACCCTGCATAATGAGCTCGGCGAAAGCACACCGCCAAGGGCACGATGTTGCAATCTCGCACGCCGCAAGCCGACGCCAAGGTCGCACCTGCAAGATAAACCAGGCACACAGTGGGAAAAACAATATTAATTGTGCTGAATTCTGCCTCAAACACGGTCCCACCTCACGTGACAAAGCCAAACCTGACAGGATGCCAAGCCCAGGGGGAAGGAGACGCCTGAATCCCACGTTTCAAGACACAGGCAGATACAATTAAAAGACTCATTGAACATCTGCAGCAGTGGAAGTAGTCGACCTCCCAACATATGATTAAATCCTCACATTGTTTACACCTACCCATAGTAAAACATTGTTGCAAATGACAGGTGCACCGCGAGCTGGGAACAGCGATAGTCCCAGACTGGGAGGCTCGCGAGCAGACCAATCAGAACATGGGGCTCTTAACACTGACGCCATTAACATTGACCAATCCTCAGAGGTCTTCATGTAACAATTTTCATGTATCAAATTGAAGGGACAGCCCAAGTATATCACCTGACTAACCGTCAACCACTAACACCGTTCTCTATATGTATGCTATACTAACCCTACCACTCGAGTAACCAATCCAGAGTGGAAATAGGTTTTTTGCTAAACTTTCTAAGGTGACGCAAGTAGCGCGTCATACTAAGGTAAAAAGGGCCTGCGAGCCCCACGATTGTGTGTGTGTCAGGACGGACGCGTACGGTCCTTGACCCATCCCTGCCGTTTGTCTAATAAACAGCAGAGTCACCTTGCTTCTTGCGTGTGTCTCATACTCTATCTCTTCTGGGATATACAGGAGGAGTTGGGGCCTCCCTGCCTGGAGGTCTACGGCCGACCCCGGCAGAATTTCCCCCCGACAAGTTGGAGGCACTGCTGAGATCTGTTTAAGATCTGCTTTTTTATTTTTATTTTTCCAGGTACTCCCGTTGCGAGGAGGCCCGGCGGCGCGGCCCCCTCTGCCGTTGCCCCCTTCTGAGGACTACAGGACCATTGCGGAACTGCGAGAAGACCGGACAGCGCAATCCGGATATTGGCCTTCGGGAGCCGGTTGAGAAGTATCCCGCCCGCGGTTGGCGAGTGTCCAGACGTGGTCCAGACGAGGGGAGGTGGCGAGCCGCTTGGAGGGGTGCACGCAGTCGAGCGGCCCCGCATCAAGAGAACTTGGTGAGCATGCCACGCACAACAAGCAATGTGAAATTGTGAGGGAGGGGGGAGGAATTAAATACGGGAGGTGGGAGGTGTTGCACAGGTGCGTGGCGAAGGTTTGACAATTTAGTGTTGGCAATGAAATGAATGGTAGCCGAACGAGTGCGAGAGCAGTCGGCTACGTTACACGAGAGAGGGAGGTGGAGCACGAAAACATCACGTGCGGCCGCTCGTAGACACTGATTGGCCTAGGTCGCGACTACGTGTAAGGGTGTGTGTGTGTGGTTTCCTACGATTTGGCATTTATTGATCAATGAGTAGATGAGGATCCCTATTGTTCGAGCAAGAAACTTGATAGGTAGATGACGTTTCCCTGTAGGCGGTAGCTAGTTAGTTGCCCAATACGGAAGATAATTGGCTGGTTAAGCCCTCCTGTCGAGGGGCGTATCACACGCGAGGCGACGCAGCGTGCGCAGTCCGATTATATTATTGATTACCTTGTTCCAGGAGTGACAGGAAGACAGCTGTGAGGTTAACGGGGGTAGATTGTAAGTGTATTTTGGACTTAAAGAATATATGAAGAACTTACCAGTAGTTCGAAGAGATCGGTGACGTCACCAGTAGGGCTTTCATAGGATATCCCGAGCACAAGGCATCTTTCTTTCTGAGAGTGGTGGGGAAGAGAACTGTGGTAAGGGAGTGGAAACGGAGATAAACGGTAATGAGTTGATCGGGGAAAGGCGAAACGGGGGACGTGGCTTCGCACGGAGAACGCCGGCAACGGCAAGTGTAGAAGAAGGAGGAGGAGCAAATGAAAATAGGACGACTGCATAAGAACGTCACAAGGGGTACGCAGCCGCAGGGGGCTACGTGCGCCTCGGCCGCAGGGGGCCGTAAGTGTGTTGCGTGAAGGAAGAAAGAAAGAAGAAAATATACAAATGTAAATACTATATTTTAATAATTTTCCTTAGCGGACTATCGCAAGTCCCCAAATTTACGGGGCCAGGTAAAGGTATAAGGCTGTGTATTGTAAGTGTTAGTAAGATAATAGCTACCCAATAGGGGAAGGATAACAAGTGAAGCGCTACTATGTCATACGGGACAGGATCGGGAGGGTGGGGGAACACCCTCACTACCCCACTACAACACATATGTACAACACTGTCACCCCATAGGGAGAAACTGATCAAGTATAGCATAGAATGGACACAGGGGACGGACAACAAAAGGATAACACCATGGCCGCCTAATGGTAGCTTCAATCCATAAACCCAACATTCACTATTAAACCATCTGCATAATACATACAAAGGGAAGAAGTTGACACACCACGTGGAGGTGTTTAACTTATGGAGGATGTTCCAAGGGTCCCGACCAGGACCAAATGGAATGTTCACTGTGGGGGAAATACCGGAAGAAAAAGAGATTAAGGAGGAAGGAGAGAATGGGAAAAAGGGGAGTGAAGACGCAAAGAACACAGGGAACGGACAAGAGGGAGGAGGAAAGAATAATAACTCAAAAGAAAATTAAATAAAAAAGGAACAGAGCAACGATATACCCCTAGCAAAGGTAGTGAAAACAGAGGGAGGGGGGTTGTACCCTTTAAGAGAATTAGGAGAAATAGAAAGAGGACAGTTAAGGGCGGCTGAGGGGTACTCGAACCCGGCATACAGCCCGCCACCATATGTGGCTCATAGGAAGATGCCAGCAGGGGAGAGGAGGACTGGAGAAGAACAAACTGTGGAAATAGGAAATGATGAGTGGGTAGCTGCGCAGATACTATTAAAATTACTAGGTTCATTAACAGGAGAAGAGAAGGAGGTAGTAAGGAAAATAGACGAGGATAATACCAGGGAGAGTGGAATGAGAGGGGAAGAGCTGTTACGACAAAAGGAAGAGATTTTGGAGGAACGACTAGCAGAGTTAAGGGATGAGCAGAATGAACTGATCAAACAGCTCGAGAGGGAGGAAAGAGAGAGAGCGAGGGAAAGGAAAGAAGGTAAGAACGAATTGGAAAAAATAAGGGAACGAACTGAGGAGCAAAGGAGAGAACCTGAAAGGGTAAAAGCAGCAGCAGAAAGGGTATCAAGAGCAGTGCTACGAGAGAGGAAAAGGGAAGAAGAAGAGAAAGAAAAAGAAATGGCAATGTGGAAGAAGAGATTACTATCAGAAACGACTAAGAAATACAAGGAAGGGAGGGTGATAGAGAGTATATTAGAAAGGGAGAGGGTGAGATGGGAAAGGAAGAAAGAGGATGAAAGGCTATTGGAAAAGGTGAGTAGTGAAGTAATGGAGGAATTAAAAAGGAAAAGGGAGGAAATTGGTAGAGAGATGGAGGAGAGAAATGAAGGGGAAAGAGAAGATAGGAGAAGGTAGAGTGAAGTAAGAGGGTATGTGTATAGAGACACAGAAGTAGCAACAACATCAGCGCAAAGGGGAGCGGTTGGTAAAGGAGAAAAGGGAGAACCGGACCTAATAGACTTAAAAACAGTAACAATCAAGGGGAAAAAGACAGAGTGGGGGCTGCCGTTTGTGAATGACTTTTGTAGTGAGGAAGAAGAAGGAATGGAGAAGAAAGGAAGAAACAGTGAAAGGGAAAGTCTAGATAAACTATACACCACCCGGACCAATACAGACTCACCATGGATCTGTAGGAGAAAGGATGAACTGGAGAGAAGTGAGGAGGAAGAGCAAGGAATAGCGGAAAGACAGACACATGAAGCCACACCGTCACCATCACACCCTCTCCAATCCCACCCTACATGCTCAACCACCTCACGCTCATTACGTACAATCAAACTTGCGCCCTTCACAAACGAACTGACACCTTATGCAGGTCGGCTTAGAGACCTCCCTAGACGCAGGCAGGAAGGACGAATACACACGCCCACATTAAATACAGGAAATGATGGAAGAAGGGGAAAAGATGGAGAAGAAAGAGTTACGAGCAGGGGAAATACGGACGAAATTGACGATGTAGGAGAGAGGGAAGAAGAGGAGGGGTGTGAGGACTCGATTTTATGGAACCCAAGGGGTAAAACGAGACACAACTTAATGCCACTTCTGGAGAGGTGAGGGGTTAGACCACAGTATGTCCCTTGGAAGCATACAGACAAAGAAAATATAAAGTGCAGGCTCCCATCATTAAGTGGAGGTGCGGGTAAATGGATATATGAAATGGAAAAACACACCGCAGGACAGAAACTGGCAGTGGGAGATGTAAAGGGCCTTCTAATATCGATATTAGGGGATGCAGCGGATGACATTTGGAAGAGAGCGGGATTCCCTGGGGTAACAATAGCGAACACATCGCACGATGGGGCACCATTCGCAAACTGCAGACATGCACTATGGCAGGCACTGAGGGTACGGTACCCAGAAACATCAGATATAGGAGCAATTACCTCACGCAAGATGCGTGAGAACGAAGATCCTGTTGATTATATCCAGGAAATCCAAGAGAAGTGGCGCATGGAAACGAGAGAACAATGGGACAAAACACCAGCAATATTTTATCATATACTAGTACAAGGGCTCCCAGAGGGAGTTCAGAAACAACTGAAGAAAGTAGTGGGAATGGAAGCAAAAGCATGGCCAGAAATACAACTGACAATAGTGCATCATTGCAGGACATGGCAAGGAAAAATGAAACAAAAGAAAGAGGACAGGAAAACGGAAGAGGCTAAACTAGTACAGAAAAAACTTACTAAATACACAATGGAAGGGGCACTAATAACTACACCTACAACAATGACCCAAAGCCCCACACAAGTAGTGGCTGCACAAGATCCCTCCCAAATACCACCCTCACAGACTATAACACAACAGGTGCCGCCACTCCAACCATACACGACCAACATGGGAGGAGGATACTCAATGCCAGGAGCTGGGTATTATAATTACAACAGGGGAAGAGGAGGAATTATGAGAGGGAGAGGATACGGATATAACACACAACAGCAGGTGGGAGGACTTAGAAATTCCTACCCCACCGGGCAACCAGTATACCAGGACAAAACAGGAAGCTTTCCATGGCAGAGTAGGGAACCACCGGTGTGTTGGAGTTGTGGATTAGTAGGGCACATGTCACGCACGTGTAGAGTAAGACCAGGAACACCATCATGGAGCGAACAGGGACAACCAAGGCCCACACAGGAACAGCAGGACATACAGCAACCGCAGACGTTGCAACAGGGAAATGAACAGCAACAACTAATAACACAACAACAGCCACAGACATATTCACTGCCACAACAACAGGTAGCGATAACACAACAACCCCAAGCACAACAAACACAACTGGGTAGGGTGACGGTCCTGGGACACAACCCTTACACAGGAAATGGTCAATCGTTATACCCTCAATAGGACAGCCCACAGACGGCCTTGGTGTGTCCCATCCTGTCGGTAACACCTAATAGTGCGGAGGAACCATGCATAGAGGTAACGATAGGTGACAAAAAATTATCATTCCTTGTTGACACCGGGGCGACCCTGTCTTGCATAAGGGAAGGTAAATTTAAGATGTCGGGCGAAGCCATGAACACCCAAGGATTTTCTGGGGCTAGAGGGTTGGTTCCTTTTACTGATAACATTCCCTTATCTATAGGAGGTTATGACATGTCAGTCCCACTTTTATATTATAGTGCCTCACCAGTAAATATACTGGGGAGAGACATCATGAACAGGTTGAATATGACGATCTCCTTTACGGAGGACGGCATAATTTGCTCTACTCCAGGAATTAACATGCTCACAGCACGACAGATTATGCAAGCATACTGCGGACAGACAGCGATTAGGGCTGAGCCAGTAGATGGCGAACTATTCCAGTACGGGACAGACATGGCATTTGCATGGATGCCAGGGATAGAGGGAAAGATCTGGAGGAGGCCAGCAGCCTATTTGTTCAGACCAGAAACACCAGTCAATGAACCAGAAGGAAAGGTGGTTCCAGTGGACATTGAGAGCATTATAGCAACAGCTGATTACATTGCGGTACATGCCCAAGACAGAGAAGGAAGAGCATGGATGGCAGTGATAGCACTAGCAGAAGGATGTAGACTCACCCAGGTGTCAGATGAGGAGCTGTTCTCAGAAGAAAAGGAGGAAGGTGAAAAACAAAGTGGAAACACACCAGATTGCCACAAGGGTACTGCGAATCACCCTCAATCTTTAACAGAGTAATACAGATGGATTTGGGTAACATTGAAGTGGAAAGCACAGTGTTGCAGTATGTCGACGACATAATAATTTGCAGTACAAACGAAAGAACATGCAGAGAGGACTCATTAAAGATGTTGACAATATTGGCTGAAAAAGGTTACAAGGTAGACATGGAAAAGTTACAGTACTGTCAAGAACAGGTACTTTACATTGGTTAGCTTATATCCCAACATGGAAGAAAGATTGCACCACAAAGAGCACAGGCCATTTCAAAAACGCCAGTGCCACAAACAGTGAGGGAACTGCAGCAGTTCCTGGGTCTGTGCAACTACTGTAGAGCATGGGTATTTGATTACAGCTCATACATAGGACCCCTGCTTGAGGGGTTAAAGGAAGCTAATAAAGGGGAGAAAAAGTTGGGGTGGACAATGGAAATGAAAGAGGCTTTTGAGGAACTGAAAGATGCGATATCAACTGCTCCGGTACTGGCAACCCCAGACTATGAGCGACAATTCTTTATATTTTCACATTGCGACTCAGCAGTAATGAAAGCAGTGTTGGCTCAAAAAACAAGCATGGGCTACAAACCAGTAGCATTTTACAGCAGCCACTTAGATCCTGTGATGTTAGGTCATTTCCCTTGCGAACAAGGTCTCGCCGCAGCTGCTTTTGCGGTAGAGAAGGCATCAGCAATCATCATGGGGTGCCCAACTACACTGTTTGTAGAACATGCACTATTTGCAATATTGAATAAACCTAAGTCCACCCTAACCACACAAAGGGCATCAGGTTATGAGATCATCTTATCCAGAGCTAAACTATCAATTGTTAGATGTAGCATGGTCAACCCTGCAAGGTTCCTAGCAGAAGTAATTAAGAAAGGAGATTATGCCCACGATTGTACGCAAATAACTGAAATGTACTCATGTACCAGAAAGATTGAAGAGAACGCACTAGAGGGAGGTGAGCTCCTGTTCATTGATGGGTCATCAACTATCGACCAAAGGGATGGTATAAGGAGGACTGGGGCAGCAGTGGTAAAAATGATGGAGGTACCGGTGTGTGTGACAATAAAATGTGTACAACTACCACAGCATTATTCCGCTCAAGTAGCAGAATTAATTGCACTAATCTTGGCGTTGAAAGAAAGCTTTGACAAACGAGTGACCATATATTCCGACAGCGCATATGTTACGTCCACTGTCCACTCAGGGCTGTCGAAATGGAGAAGAAGAGGGTTTAGGAGAGCTGATGGCACTCCAGTGCAACATGCCCTCCTATTGGCTGAACTAATTGAAGCAATAAATGACCCCCAAGAATTAGCTTTGGTCAAATGCACCGCACACACCAATGGTGAAGACCACATTTCAAAAGGGAATGCAGCAGCAGACGCACATGCGAAGTATGCTGCATATTTTGGTGAGATATGGAACCCCCCAGCGTCAAAGAGAGGGAGAGGGAGGGGAATGGCTAAGGAGATGTTGATAAGAGAAGGGTACACCCATCTCCCAGCCACACAGATAATGGAGCTACAAGCGGCTGCACCAATGGCAGAAAAAGAAATATGGGTAAAAAGAGGATGCACAATGTCACCAACTGACGCACTATGGCGCCAGGGTGACACTGGAAAGATTGTAATGCCACAGGCACTATTGAACACCGCCCTGAGCCAACTACACCACCCAGCCCACACAGGCAAGGAAGTAATTGCAGCACGAATTAGGGAAGACTGGTTCTGCCCGAGTTAAATTCTCATGTGTCAAATTTTATCAGCAATTGTCTCACATGTCAACAGTTTATGGCCGGTCACACTCTGAAGGTGATAAGAGGTACTATACCCCGGCCAGAGGGACCCTTCCGACATCTCCATATTGACTATGTTGATATGATCAACGTATGTCAAGGAAATAGGTATATGATTGTAGTAGTATGCCCATTCTCGAGGTGGATTGAAGCAGGGCCCTGTTCACACCCAGATGCATTCAGAGCAGCTAAATTCCTAGTGAGGGAGGTCTTCCCCAGGTGGGGAGTGTGCGAGGTACTGCGGTCAGATAATGGCCCACATTTCGCAAACGAAATGTTCCAGCACATCACATCCTTACTGAACATCAAGCATAAATTTGCATGTGCATACCACCCACAGGCCAACGGTGTATGTGAACGCCTGAATGGCCTATTAAAGGAGGCAATTGCAAAAATACAGCAAACAACAAAGAAGAGTTGGTTGTATTGCCTTCCACTAGCCCTATTTGAGCTAAGGAATAGACCAGGTTCCGACCACCACCTCACCCCTCACGAGGTGGTTACCGGATGTCAAATGCGCCTTCCCCTAACGCCAACATCAAGAGTATTTACCGATCACGAGAGTACTGCAAATGTCCTTGGTGATGAAATGTACCAATATGTGTCTTCTTTGATTACTAGTGTAATGTTTGTGTCTCAACAGCTCGAGCGCACGCGGGGCGGATCTAACAGCGATCAACAAGAAGACGCGGATAAAGAATTGGAAAAGGAAAGACTGTGCAAAGTTGCTAAAGGTGACCACGTACTACTTCGCAATTTCAACAGAAAGTGGAACAGCCCACGCTTCACTGGCCCCCATCTGGTAGAGGAAGTATCAACAAGAGCAGTGAAGCTACAGGACAAACGTGCCTGGAACCACCTACATGACGTAAAGATCTACAAACTCCAGACCCGCCCCAGCGCCACCGACAGGGCCACTGGAAGAACAACAACAGCGTCACCAACGGAGGAAGAGACTTCTACCACAACTAACGGCCTAAGTGTCCCCATACCCTGCCACCCCTCAGATTCCCCAGAGACAACTACTAGAAAAGAAAGGGGTGATCCCCATACCGCCCACCCCATGGTTACACGATTAAAGAGTAAAGAGACTTCCGCCAGTTGAGCCCCAAACCCTCTGCTCATTGACCCCCTACCCACTGTAGTAATAACTGAACTGAAGGACATTGTCTTGCACATATACACATGTAAACACCTGAATGTTCTCTTTCTTTTCTCTCGCACATGCGGGTACAGCGTATTATTGTACGACTAAGAAAGTAGATAACTAACCAATTCACTGCCCAGGAGTAGATGGTACCCTCAGACGATAATTACCTGGAAGAATTGTCACACCAATTTGTATATGAAATAAAAAGGCCAACGTACCTGAAAAGAAGGAGGGTACGGGTCTACTACACAGCATTCCTCTTGGCCATAGAACATTCAATGCCCCACCTCCAACCATACTTGCCTGCCCTAAGAGATAGATCGCTTAGATTGGCGTGGGAACAGCTCTTCGCCTGGGCACTGAATGACTACTTGATAGGGAGAGCTTAAAAACGACAACTAACACTAATAACATGCATATTAAGAATTTTCAGGCGGGCAACTGTAACGTCGCAAGAATAAGCTGCCGGACTGCAGCAAGGTAAGAGCAAAATGCCGGTGAAATTAGCATCTGTAATAAAATTGATAGGGATTTTAATGATCACCGGATTCTTAGCTGCCTCTGTATGGCAGTACAGCTATGCTACCAATATTATTGCTGTACCCAAACCTAATACACCCCCACCCCAGCTGCAACAGGTGTTACGTCAGGTGGTACTAGTAAAATCCCACACAAGGAAAATAGAGTTAAACGCAGCACATACTCAGATAATAAAGGTATTGACAACTACATACAAGATTCAGCACACATCTCAAACAACATATGGTACCAACACATGACCCACATAGGTAAGCAGACAACAGAAGACAGCTGCTACGTTTGCTCATTAATCCCATACGCCATGAGCGCTTCTCGAACATTTGTTGCCACGGAGATAGATGAAAAAATAGCACGATGTATAATATACCTGGCACTGTTCCAGACGAAAGGAAGATTTCAAGGGACAGTGGTGCAACTGGTGTGGAAAACAGGAGATACATACCCATATGAAAACAACTTCCTCAAGACTTATTTGAGTTACCACAAGAGCAGTTTACATGCTGAAGGATTCAGATACATAACAAGTGGTCCTGAAAAAGGAGAAACAAAGAAAGTAACACTGCAATATCTACCATGTGATTGGTATGCCACTGAAGTCCCTGGTAAATACGGATGTTGGGAAAGACCACTGGTGATAATAACAGGGAAGGTGTACATGAACAACAAATGGGACATAGGAGTGGTTGTCAGCAACATGGTAACAAGAGAAAATATTTCAACTATTGATGGACACAACCATAGATGTTGGACGACTTGGGGCAAGTACGTACCCATGCTCACGTGGATGGAGAAGGATGAAGACCCAATAACAATACTGCCGCTAACTGCGCCTAAGGTATGCTACCAACATAAAGGGGAGGTGGACGTAGGATACAACACCAACTGTGAAAGCGTGATGGAGTTACCTGAGGGGGGAGCAGGAACAGCAGTAGTAATGGACCATTACTGGGCCTGTGGAGAAAAAGCATACCACACACTGCCCCCTCTGTGGAATGGTATATGCACAATGGTGCACGTTAATGTACCATCACTAGTGGTACCCCAGAAACATGTCAAGATGGCGAACTTCCCCAAAATGGATGAAGGGAACAAGAGGAAGAAGAGATCTGTACAACCTCAGAAGGGGCCAGAGAGCAAAACCGACGGCAATAATACTGTCCTGAATAGAAAGAAAAGACAAGGAGAACCTCTGACAGGAAATTACCTATGGGGAAGGTCGGAAACAGCACTCACTTCAATTCCACCAGAACACAGACTATTCAGCAGAGCAGCAATGTTCTTCTCCTCAATAATACATCCAGGACTACAGGCTTACGCAAACGCAAAATGGCTCCAGATAACTCGATGGGAACTAATGATGACTATTAATTCTACGGTAAATGGATTCAACGCAATAAAAGAGGAACTGCGAGCTGTGAGGATGGTAGCACTTCAGAACAGATATGTACTGGACCTCCTCACAGCAATGGAAGGAGGAGTTTGCGCTAAGACAGGACAATCATGCTGCACATTCATCCCTGCCAACGATGCTGACAATGGTACACTGACAGAAGCAGTTTTACAATTGGCCCAGATGAACTCAAAAATGATGGATGAAAGTAAAGGTGCGAAAAAGGATGAGAGCTGGTTTTCAATATTATGGTCATGGATGCCATCTTGGCTGTCAGATGGACTGAAGATTATAGTTGGATGTACTATTTTGGCTGGAGCTACACTGATCATAATAAGATTCTGGAAGGCCCGGAAGGCACGCACCACAGACGAGATGATCGAAATGGTTGGCATGCACCTCTTGATGCCAACAGATGACGGCCAACACACAGGCACAATCATAAAAGAGAGAGAGAAGTTGCGCAACCAGATCATCACCAACCACCTGTACCCACCATCTGTGAAGCTTGAAAACCCAAGAAACCCAAGGAGCTACATAGGGAAATGGGTATACTGCACTCCTGGAGGAACCTGTGCATATATGTATTGGTCATTTGAAGACCATGTTAACCACTATGGACATTTGGGAGGAATAACTAAAATATGGAGAGTAAGAGGAGATAAAGAAAAGGATATGTTTGTGGTCGACAAGTCGACCAGAGGGGGGACTGAAGTGGGAGAATGGAAGAACAGGCTCCCGCCCTTCCCCTCTCGCGCTTGGCCTAGGGGATCACGGCCTAGACACCCGCCACGAGAGGAGTTTGCCTATTTACCAGACGACCAAATACCCTGGTACAGGAACATACGGATGTGCCCACCTACCTGCCCAGCAGCCCGCCCTGCCCATGCCGACACCTGCGGCATGGATCAACTCGACTAAACCTACACGTCGTTAGAGATGCCATGATGACCTAGCCAACGGACAGCACACCTGTGCAAACATGCACACTGGACACTCCCACACCAATCCACACGAATAACATACTCAGTGCTATGACATAGGCGACAGACATACCCACGGACGTGCATCTTTATTATTTTCCACATAGGCTCTCAAAATGCAGAAACGCAAGACGCATAATGAACTTATCTAAAAAGGCTTGCTCACGCTTCTTCTAAGAACGATATACCATAATGAAGAATATAACGGAGACACGATACTGAGGATAGAGCAATATGATACCGTAACCTAAAGCGCTCTGCATCAAACGGTTCCACCTATGCACCAGGCCCAAGTAGGCCGCAAGCAAACGCTTCCATGAACATTGAATGAGCAAGAGCTCGGTTGCTGACCGTGCATAATGAGCTCGGCGAAAGCACACCGGCAAGGGCACGATGTTGCAATCTCGCACGCCGCAAGCCGACGCCAAGGTCGCACCTGCAAGATAAACCAGGCACACAGTGGGAAAAACAATATTAATTGTGCTGAATTCTGCCTCAAACACGGTCCCACCTCACGTGACAAAGCCAAACCTGACAGGATGCCAAGCCCAGGAGGAAGGAGACGCCTGAATCCCACGTTTCAAGACACAGGCAGATACAATTAAAAGACTCATTGAACATCTGCAGCAGTGGGAGTAGTCGACCTCCCAACATATGAATAAATCCTCACATTGTTTACACCTACCCATAGTAAAACATTGTTGCAAATGACAGGTGCACCGCGAGCTGGGAACAGCGATAGTCCCAGATTGGGAGGCTCGCGAGCGGACCAATCAGAACATGGGGCTCTTATCACTGACGCCATTAACATTGACCAATCCTCACAGGTCTTCATGTAACAATTTTCATGTATCAAATTGAAGGGACAGCCCAAGTATATCACCTGACTAATCCTCAACCACTAACACCGTTCTCTATATGTATGCTATACTAACCCTACCACTCGAGTAACCAATCCAGAGTGGAAATAGGTTTTTTGCTAAACTTTCTAACGTGACGCAAGTAGCGCGTCATACTAAGGTAAAAAGGGCCTGCGAGCCCCACGATTGTGTGTGTGTCAGGACGGACGCGTACGGTCCTTGACCCATCCCTGCCGTTTTGTCTAATAAACAGCAGAGTCACCTTGCTTCTTGCGTGTGTCTCATACTCTATCTCTTCTGGGATATACGGGAGGAGTTGGGGCCTCCCTGCCCGGAGGTCTACGGCCGACCCCGGCAGAATTTCCCCGACAGTTGGTTAGGTGCACAGGAGACTATTATTTTTTGCTCAGTGCAGCGACAGACTATAGGGGAAGTGGAGTGCATTGGAGACAATATGAGGGTATTACGAGTTGGTGTACTATGTTACGTTGTGCATGGTTTGCCCCTACTGCCTTCTATGCATGATTGGGGCTCTTTCAGCTAACAGTCTAGATACTGGTTGGAAGTAGGTTTGTCAATGTTGCCTTTTCTCGGTCTGTTCATATACTGATACCTTAGTGTACACTCTTGGAAATATGTATGCCTCCTGTGGGTGCTCACCATTACAAAATGGTTGTGGAGGACATTTTGCAGTTGGTACAGCACTAGAGGTGGAGTGCAGTGGCAGTGCTTGAACATGGAGGACGTGATTGGCCTTGTTGCCGGTCACGGACTGACATGGCACTATTTATGTTTGGTATGGTGTGCCCCTCATAATAGGCTGTGTTTTCAGAGTGAAGGAAGATATAGCGACATGACATGAGTTATAAAGCATAACACATGTAAAGTATGGGTAATGTGCAGACCAACCCACATAACTTTGCAGCCGACAACATCATGAATGCTGTTAAGTGCAGCCCTATAATGGAGGGCAGGGTATGTGACAGTTAGCTTTGTTTTGCGTACTTGATGAGATGGTGAACGAACGCAGTTGTGTGCAAATGTAATGTGTGCATCGCTTCCATTGCCTATACGTGTGTGCGGCATATAGCATCCCAACAGTCATTGGCGTCACTGACTTTACTTGTGGAGAGTAGTTGCTCACGGCATACATTGAGATATTTTGTTTATGTGCGTGCCAAGCGTAGCATGTGAGGACATAGCTCCGGAAAGGAACAACATAAACAAAAGCAAGAGCAGACATGCGCTCACAGAGCGTACGCTTCTAGAACATTTGCATAGTTTACTAACAACACAGTTATTTCTTCGAAGTACTTTATTTTGCTACAGAATGTTCATGAGAATGTGTAAGTTGGCTGCTTTCATCATTCTTTTATTATGCAAACACAATACAGTGAGCAATGCCGTCTGTGCATTTCTGTACTTCTGTTCTCATCCAGCAAATGGGGAAAAGGAGTATGTATTGGTGCTTGCTGGGCCTTGTGGAAGAACACAATTTGAGAGCAGTTGGTTGCAGAACATTGGCATAGTTTACTAACAACGCAGTGATTTGTTCGAAGTAGTTTATTTTGCTACAGAATGTTAATGAGAACGTGTAAGTTGGCTCCTTTCACCGCTCTTTTATTTCACAAACAAAATTCAGTGAGGAATGGCGTCTGCACTTCTGTACTTCTGTTATTGTCTAGCAAAGTGGTAAAAGGAGTGTTTAGTGGTGCTTGGTGGGCCGTGTGGAACAAAACATTTTCTTTGCAAGGTACACAAGGTAGCAGCTGGTGACTCTGGGAGGCCTTATAGCATGGAGGTTTGCAGGTTGTTTCGTATAGCCAGAACTGCAAATGGACATACAGGCTCATATCGGTCGGCCCAGATATTAACGATGGAAAAGAAATCGCTCATGGTAATCTTCCAATGTTTGGTCCAATACTCAGAATGTGGAAGTATGGCACGTGCAGTGAGGTGCAAGATATCTGAGAGGGAAGAGGAACAATAGTACATGTAAGTAGTCGGTATTAGTGGCCGCGTAGAGGAGAACAGTTTGAGGGAAGGATCGCGTCCCCTCCTCACCCCCCTTGGCTACCTTGCCCTCTTTCTCCTTCTCCTCTGCCCCTCGTAGGGCTCTTTCTCCTCTGCAGGCATACCTCTGATCTGTACCCCTCCCCGGAAAGTCTTTAAGGCTGGCAACCTTCTTCATATTGCCACTCTCAACTCGCTCTGCTGTCAAACACTTGTCTGATATCGGCACCGTAAGTGCATGGAAGTGCTTCAGGCTGTTTGGCTGTGGATCCTGCCGGACTCAACTCGGACCTTTTGACTGCATGCATGAGCGAGAGCCGTCGGCAAGAGGAAGTGCCAGCGTCTCGCAACGTGCTGCTACTTGGACTACCTGAACCACAATTCAAAGGGTTGCAGGTAGCTCCGCCCCCGAGCAGCGGGATTGGTGTGCACCATTTGAAAACGTCTGTGCACGCGCACCGCGCGCGCACCGTAAGTGCATGGAAGTGCTTCAGGCTGTTTGGCTGTGGATCCTGCCGGACTCAACTCGGACCTTTTGACTGCATGCATGAGCGAGAGCCGTCGGCAAGAGGAAGTGCCAGCGTCTCGCAACGTGCTGCTACTTGGACTATCTGAAGTAAATAGTTTGCTCGAATCTTGTTATAGCGTTTCTTCGAGGATTTTAGTTTAGCGTTTGTGTTTGTGCTCCTGTTGTAGTGCTGGTACTCCTCTTTTGAATGCCTTGTCTGTAGGCTCTCTCTCTCGCCTAGCCATTCTGTTACTGTGGCTACCATTTACCCGCCTCCTGGCCAAATCACCTCATTTCTCTTGGAGTGGGCAGAACTCTCCTCCTCTCTCCTGGCCTCTACCTCTCAACTCTTCCTTCTCAGTGACATCAATATACATGTAGACTCTCCTTGTTCCTCCTCTGTACTCTTCCATGACCTCTGCGACTCCCTCTCCCTGTCCATCTTCCCCTCTGGCCCGGCTCATTCTGCAAGGCACACACTCGATGTCTTGATCTCCTCTGACCTCCCCCTCTCCATCCCTCTGACCATTCCTCTCACCTGGCGCGATCACTTCCACCTCTCCTATCATCTTTCCTTCTCTTCCCCCCAAGCCAAGCCTACCCCAACACTGCCATCTACCTTCTTGGACATCCAGCCCATTAAGCGTGTGCCAGTTGAGGCTTTTGCCGCCACTTTCTCTCCCCCCCACCTCTGGCTGTCTCACGTCCTGACACAGCCCTGTCTCTGCTCTACTCTTCAATTTCTGATACTCTTGATGCTCTTGCCCCTATCATGAGGATCCATTTGAAGTCCAAAGCCAAGTGCAATTCCTGGTATGACTTTGACCTAGCTACACTTAAACATAAGTGTAGGGCGGCTGAGAGGAAATGGAGGGCTTCTTCTTCATCCTCTGACAAACTGGCATGTCGCCTACTACAAAGGCAATACAGACTCTCTTTCTTCACCAAGAAGAGCACCCATATTCAAGCTTGTGTCTCTGCGGCATCTAACAACTCGGCCGAACTCTTTAAAATCTGCAAGGAACTAGACAACGCTGCTGCAGTCTCTACCCCTTTTGTTGCCTCCCAGGCTCTTTGCAATGCCCTTGACTCTCACTTAATCTCAAACCCAGGACATCCTGTCCAGCCTCTCCACCCCCACCCCACCTCTCTCCTCTCTATCTGTGCTTGCTGACCCTCCTATAGCCACTCCCCACCATCCTTCTCATCCTTTCCTCTTTTCTCCCTTGACAAGGTCGCTAGACAAGTCAGATCTATGAAAGCCTCATCAAAACAGGCTCATCCCTGTTCCTCTTAAACCATTAAGGACCACATTGACACCCATGCTCCGACCCTTGCTGATTTTTGCAACCACTCCTTTGGCTCCGGATCCTTCCCCTCCCCTCTGTAGCACTCCATTGTGCATCCTCTTCTCAAGAAACCCACAGCTGATCCTTCTTGTCCAGCTAACTATCGCACAATTTCCATTACTCCCTTTCTGGGCAGACTCCTGACAAAGTTGGCCATCTCTCAGCATAACCTTCATTCCAATTCTGTTTGCTGTCTCCATGACCACCAGTCTGGCTTCAGAGCTGCCAGAAGCACAGAAACTGCTCTCCTGAACATCCGTGAAGATCTGCTCTCCAACCTTGGCCCTAACATTCCCTCTGTCCTCATCCTCCTCGATCTCTCTTCTGTCTTCGACACGGTCAACCATGCCATCCTGCTCAATCATCTCCGTGATAACCTGAGTATGACTGATCAGGTTCTGGCCTGGTTGACCTCTTTCCTCTCTGATCGACCCTCCCAGGTCCAATTTGGGTCCTTCCTATCATCTATCTTCCTCTCTACCTGTGGTGTTCCTCACGGGTCTAACCTCTTGCCCTGGCTTTTCAACCAATACCTGGCAACTCTCGCCCACTGCATTGCCATTTTCTGTTCAAATTTCCAGTGCTACGCTGAGGCCACTCAACTAATTTTCAGGCTGCCCTCGGCCACCTCCTCACCCTCTCTCATCTCTGATTGCCTAATTACCATTCAGGATTGGTGTGCCACCAATGATCTTTGTCTGAATGCCAGCAAGATGGAGAGCCTCCTCATCAGCACACCTTCACCATCCTTTCCCCTTACTCTCTGGCCGGCCTCCCTTGGCCCTCCTCCTACCCCCACCTGCAAGGCTAAGAATCTCGGGGTCATCTTTGACTCCACACTTTCCTTCTCCGCCCACATCTCTGATGTCTCTAAAAATTCAAATTACTACTGCACCTCCTCAGAGCTACTCTGCCTTTCCTCTCCTTCTCCAGAACCTCATGGTATCCCAAGCTCTGGTTCTCTATAGGTTGGACTATTGTAACAGCCTCTTTCTAAATCTTTTTTTTTTTTTTATTATTTATTGAATATAGCTGAATTTATATCAACTTTTTCAATTTTTAACATAGCCAAAATTTCATAAACATAGACATAGACAATGACAATAAAAGAGATACAACTACAAGAGAACAGCCGATTAGACAAAAGTTAAATATTAATAAAATATTTCATGTTATAATAAGATGTTTAAAACAAATTCATTTTGCTGAACAGAGAGCATAATACCAGATTCATTCCATGTTCAAAGCATTTAAAAAATTAACAGTGGCAATTCTTATGCTCATACATTCGGTTGCAGCCAAGGCCGCCCATCTGTGACTTGGGTCAATTTGTGCAAAACACGCAAGGTGGTTCACAAAATGTACACCTCTCGTGCTCATAAGAGCCGGGCAGTCCAATATTATATGTCGCAGAGTTTCAACTATGGTGATGTTATTACAAAATCTGCACCAGTTAAGATCTGGGGAGATCTGCTTCCTTCTTATTTTAACCTGGCGCGTAGGCCAGATGTTAAGTCGCAGACGCAAAATAGCTGATCTAATAGCAGCAGATGGAGCCAGACATAAGTAGGACGCAGTTTCTCTATATCGTTTAGGACCAAATATTGCAGAGTCAAAGTCTTTGTAAGTTAAACATTGGGATCTAGTATCTATCCAGTCCATCATGTACACTTTCTTCTTTGCTTGTTTCGGATGAAACACCAGAAGATCAAGAGGAATATCAGCGTTCACCATGATCTTCAAAATACTTGTGGACCAATTTTTAGGAAAAATTTCTAATGAGGTAAGCAAATAACTGGAAATAGATGATAATGTAGAATTGTCACGTGTGGATAACAAGCATTTACGAAATAAGGCACATAGACGCCAGTTATGGAGGGCCATTAGGGAAATTAAGCCTAACTCATAGCGCAATAACGCACCAGGTACACATTGAGGTAGATGAAAAATTGCTCTCCAGAACTTGGCTTCTAATGTGTTTAAGAAACCTTTAGGTATAATTTGTGTTTCAAGACCATAGAGAACAGTTGCCACTACGTTCTGATTCCAATAAGTAATGGCTGCCTTGATCGAAAACTTACCATATTTTGAAATAATCAAACGTGTTTGACAAATTGCTATGGTTAGTTTAATTTTGTTCAAGTGTGACTCTAATGCCGGACAGCCATCAAAAATAAGACCCAAGTAGACATAATTTGGAACTATTTTTATGGGAGTGCCTTCAATTTGCCAATTTAGTAAACGCTTGTGTGAACCCTTGGGAACATAAGTGACAATCTGTGTTTTACCAGTGTTTACTATCAATTCATTATCTTTAAAATATTGGCAAAGCGCAGTAAGAAGGTTACGTAAACCACTAGGTCTTTCTAAATCTACCTGCCTCTACTCTCCGCCCTCTGCAACTAATCCAGAACATGACTGCAAGACTTGTCCTTGGCCTCAAGCCCTGGGATTGTATCTCTCCAGCTCTGAAATCCCTCCATTGGCTCCCGTGGATGCAAGAATTAAATTCAAAACCCTCTGCATTGTCCACAAGGCTTTCTGGGGCCTGGGTCCAAAATACCTTCAGCTATCCCTCTGCAAATACCTCCCTTCTTGAGCTCTTCGCTCCTCTTCGCTCCTCTACCTCTAACTCCCTCGGGTCAGCCGTTTTTCAAAGAAACGAGCTGGGGGTAGATCTCTGTCTTCGGCTGGGGCAGCCCTCTGGAACAGCCTCCCTGCCACTCTAAAACTTGAGGAGAACCATCTCCAGTTCCAGAAGCACCTCAAGACCGTCCTCTTTTCTTCTGCCTTTGCTCCCCCTCTCCCCTGCTGATCTGTACTGTCTTGGCACCGTGCACCTGGCCACCCTCTGTCCTCTGGGCCCAGGTACCTGCTCACCTTGCCACCCTCCCGCACTGCCTCTGGGCCACTCCTTGCACTGGGGTCTGTATCTGTACCCATACAGCCCCCTTTTTCTTCCTGCACTTATCAGAACTACCCTGTCTGCTGCCTTAAACCTGGCTGCACTATCACTATTTATTGCCCTTACTATTTATTTATTTATTATTTATCTGTTTCTCCTTTGCTTCTCACTTTCCACTTCTCCCCCTTCCATGCACTTTTCCCCTCCCCCTCTCCCATGCACTTGCGCGTTCTCAATGTCACTGGGCCTAGTAAGATTGTTGTTTTGTTCTCCCCTGTTCCCCTCCCTTGTCGCTCTCTGAAACACTTGTGTACGAGCGCGATAGAAATAAAATTTCAATATCAATATCAATAGGTGGCTGCCTCATGGATTATGCATTGTGTGTTAGTGAGTAGTGTCATATGTTAACTCACTGTCGTGCTTTCTGTTTTGTAGGTGATACTGTGATTGTACGGCACCACACAAGCAAAATGTCTTTGAAACGTTGCCAACAGATGCTGTTTTTATGTGTTTACTTTTTACAAAACATGCCAGTGGTAGCGAGTGTTGGTGGACCCACAGCACAATGGGCCTCATCACGAGTTGGGCGGTAACGCCGGTGGTATTACCGCCAGCGGTATTAGCCCTACCGCCAAACCCCCCGGCGCTATTAGCGCCGGATCAAGGGTTTGGCGGTAATGGAATTGCCCATTCCCCACTGAGCCCATTCGGGAATGCCCCATTCCCCATTGGGCTCAATGGGGAATTTTCGCACTCTTACCGCCGGCGGATTTCCCACCGGCGGTAATAGCGCACATTTTTGGCGGATTTCCCCCCAGCTCAGAGCTGGGGAGAAATCCGCCAAAGCTCTGATTTGGCGGACCCTTAAATCCAGCGGTAATAGCGCGACTGCCGGATTTAAGGGTTACCGCCAAACTCGTGATGAGGCCCAATGTGTCTTTGGGTGTGCAAAGAAATGAATACAACAAGAACTGCCATGGTGGTCACCTTGGATTGGTGGAGCATGCATGGGCTGGTTTGCTAACAAATGAATCAATGAAATGTGAATTGTCCATGTTTGTGTGATGGTTGACTGCTACACGCAGCAGTGGCCCTTACAATGTGAAATACACTGATGGTGCGTAGAACTGGGAATTGTGTGCAAGGGCATAATAAGGGCAAAACAGGGAATGTAGAACTGTACGAGTGAGCAGAAGGTGTGCTGTTTTACTGTATCAATTGCGGTCCCTTTTGTCTTCTTTATGTCTGGATTTGAAGGGGGTGGGGAAGAATGCTAACAAAAGGAAGTAAAATCACAGTTGCAATGTACTGGGAATGGTGGAGACATGGCAACGTAAAGGCGCATTCTTACTGCTGTCAGAATGCTGGGTACAATGTATAGAGATAAAGTGTGTGGTACAGTAAATTAATAAATATGCATACAAAACTGCACCTTAATACATTTTACTCATAATATACATGTGCTGTAAAGGTGTATTTACATAACTTTGGCAAATTCCATGCTTGTAGTGGGTGGCCGAGAAATTGCAGTGTACAGCGTGTGGAATCGTTGCAGATTACCTCTGGGGCACATGGAAAGAGCAACTGCAGTGTAATATATGATTTTTTTTGCCACTGTTCTATACAATGCTTCCCCCTCAATGCTGTTTTACAATGAGCGTTAGACCTCTTCAAGGACAGCTATGTTAGGTTTCGGTTTCCGGAGATGATGCTGGAAAAAAAAGGAATCTGCCGGCAACGTGTTTCGATTGTAGTATGCATTTCCGAATGCTGGTAGTGGCATTACGGTGAAAGTACTATGACGTATAAGTAGAGATGATGGTGCCGTACATATGCTGCCCTGAATGCAGACATGGCAACATACATAAAATGTGCTCATGCAGTATATAGGGAACATTCATATGTGCAGTGTGTTATGAGGAAATGGTGGACGATGGCAGACTGTGTGTTCGCTGCCTCAGCATCTGTGGGTGGGTGGGCCATCATACACAGTTTGGTGTCATGCACAATGAACATGTTTGGAGGTGCCATTCAGCAAATAAATGTAATTACAGCGTACCTTCATGAAACATTGTACAGGGCTTATGGTGTTGAAATGGCGTTTCTTTTATACAATAAGAAAGGGAAACAGAAGTTGAAAAACGTATGCAGTAACGCAGTGTTTGCAAAATGGCCGCCGAGCTACGAACTATGTGCTGCAGTGAAATATGTGGTGGGTACCTTTTTTGTGAATGGTATGCATAACAATAAAAATGACGTAATGGTGTACATGGTGCCAGTGGAAAGGAAGGAGCGAAATGTTGCAGCACTTAGGATAGTTACGTAAGATGTTTGGATGCATTTATAAATTTGCATTCTTGTGATTGTGCACATTATTGGATATAGTTACTGTAGTGTAGTGCATTGAGTGTGTCCATATATTATACGCTGATGTGAACAGTGTACGTAGCAAATTGGTTATGTATTGTGTGGAAGAAATGGCAGCCAATGTGAACTGCAGTGGGTAAGGGGTAGTTGGCTGTGTTGTATGTGGGGTTAGTGGTACGTGCATTGATGTTTGTATGCATAGTTCTAGAGTGTAGCTGCAATTGTGGGCAGGGTGTACAATATTGAGTGCATGTATGGAGCCCCTGCACTGTACTGGATCTAATGAAGGAAATACGGCGCAGGTGAAAGCTGTGTAGTGTAATGTAGGTGTGCATTGCAAATGGTGCATTGCTATGTGTATTGCAGACCAAAGTGCACACATTGCACCGTGCACATTGTATAGAAGTATGTCTATGTCAATGTCTATGTCTATATGCTTGTAACACACCGAAAGCCCGCGGGCATTAGGGCACGGCAGAACTGGTAATGCATAATTTACAGTTGGCACCACAAGAATCTCTCTGACCTAGCAAGCCTGCGAGTATTACCTTCGAAGTTGAGGGTTTATTGGAATAGGAATCTTTTCAGTGCTTTCCTGAAGCTAAGATAGTTAACCTCTTGTCTCAGGGCAGCTGGTAGCTTGTTCCAACATTTTGCGGCCTGGACCGGGAAAGATCTGCCCCGTCCTAACACCAACTTTACGCCGGGTATATTCAAAAGGTCTGCATCTGCTGATCTCAAGCATCTCTGGGGAACATACAATGAGAATTGTTTTTTAAAATAGCTTGGTGCCTCTCCAAAGAGGCATCTAAGGACTGTCATCATAGCCTTGAACTTGACTCTGTCTTCTATTCTGAGCCAATGAAGCTCCCTTCTTCCTGCCGATATATGGCCTCTATTTTTAATTCTCTTTTCACTGTGGACTGCGTCATTTTGCATTACTTGGCACCTTTGAAACTCTCTCTTAGTGGCTCCAAGCAACAAGGCATTTCCGTAGTTCTAGCGTGACATTATAATTGCTCTCGCAATCGTTGCAGTGTTTTCTTCATTGATGAAAGGTCTTATAGCTCTAAATAGAGGCAGGTAATACGCGTTATTTTTGTGCAGGTAGTTGACCTGTGCTTCCGAGCCAAATGACGCTTCTAATATCAATAGTTGCATACTTACTGTTTGGAATGAGGAGGGGCTGTACTGTGTTTTGTGTATGGATTGTGAAATGTTGTAGTACTGGTTGCTGCATTATCTGTGGGAAAAGAGAGCAGACCATGTTAGAGAAGTCTACGATATAGCATATATTTTTTTTTACTTTGTGGGTCCTCATAACTAGTACTTCCAAAGTACTATGCTTTGAACCAGTGTATTGTGCAAGAGCACAGTTCCTGTGTTTCTTTGCATAATCATTGGGTCTGTGGGGAAAAAAATCCATGCAGGATTTAAAAAAAAACATTCCACATTTATTTGCTACAATGGTGAACAATGAGTGGAGTGGTTTTAGCACTTTTTAAGGTGTACTGTTGAAGAAGGAGGAAATGTAATGGCTTACGATTTCTGCCCTACACATGTTGGTTGGATGGGTGGCATTGTATAGCAGGTGGAGTTTTATAAATGTTAACTACTTCCTTTTTGTACCACTGTTTGCTAATGCTGGAAAAAATATTGTCATATTGTTGTTGCAGTTAGATACCAGGTGGCATATTCTAACTGTTAACAGTGTCCCATTCGTACAGGGTACATTTAGAAGCTCATGCATTCCTGTTGCTATTTGCACATTTGTGTACATTCGGAAGTGGCAGTGTACCATTATGGATGTACATGGTGATAGGTCTATATTTGTTGCAGTTGTATGACTATTTTTAGATAGCTGGTGACTCATTTGCGTACTTGCTGATTTTAGAGGTTACTGAGGATAGTTTTGAACCCTCATAATTAGTAGTTTCCATTCCACATATCCTGGGGAAAATACTGGTACTGTGAATTGTGTACACATATTGTTTGTGTGAGTGTATTCATTGGGGATCAAATTATCCAACACACACTTTAGTGCATTTGATCAATGCTTGCAGTATGCTAAATTCCTTTAGGCCAACAGTGTGAAAGGGCCTTTGTTATTTGTCCACTTATGAAGGTACTGGTTGGTGCTGGGGAGTAAGGTTTAGTAGGTTTGTATATCAATGAGTAAATGTTGGCTTCATGAATATTAAGTAGGCATTTGCAAGATTTGCAGGTAACCTCTGTTTTGGAATGATGTAAGTATCATTGCATTCCCACCATGACCATTGCTTTCTAATGTATGCAGTATAGTGGCCTCCATTGGTTGAGTTGCCTGTGTGGTAGATTATGGCTACTGTTTTAAAGGTTTTCTTGCCAATTGATACCTGTCCGTGTGTGAAGGCAGTAAGTTTGCAGTTGTTTTTGGTTCCATCGGCATTGTATTTTAGGAGCATTAATATTACGTATTGGCTATGTGAGCGTATATGTAGCATTGAACGATTATCAGAATTGCATGAGGTACACCACATGCTATGGTTTGCATTTTTCAACAGTTGCTGAAATGGAATGGAGTCACAGTTAGGTGCTGATACTTACACAAAGCATTTGTTAGGGACTTGTTCCTAAATGACATGGTTGCACAGACTGCATGTATGTTTCCACATGTAGGAAACAATTTATTTCTGAGTACGGTTTTCGTTTTCAGTATTTGTAGTAAGTACATTAGAAATTCCTGTGGATCTTCTGGTTGGTTTAAAGTGAATTTCACCATTCCAGCACTGCAGTCAAATTCTTCCCTTATTCCTGAGACACTGTAAATGATGTCAGGATTACTTACGGCATTTCTGTGCAGGACGAGCATTTGCAAACACAAATGATCTGCGTCATTTAAATAAATGTTTTCAACAATTGCTGCCATTTGGAATAGAACATTAATTGTTATATTTGCATAGCAATTCACACCTGTTGTATTGAAAATTTGAATGGACCAGGTAGTTCTGTGTCTGAGCACTTGGATGGAACGGTAAGTGGTTTGTTTGAAGAGGAAATTTGTTTTGTGGGAGGAGTTGGGTATGTTTTGTCTTTTTTTACTTTTTCTGTATGTGCTTTAGGTAGTTGATGCACTATGAGTTGCTTTCAATTCCTTTGATGGTACTGTTACCAAATCATTTACAACTTCTGATTGAATTAACCTTTTTTTTTTTAAACCTTTCCATTTCTGAGAAATAGGATACATTTTCAGATGGGGTGTGTACAGTGCACATAGTCTATTATACTCTACGATGCAAGGAATGTCTGCACTGACTGCAGTTGTATCAAAATGCACTAGATACAGTCCTTCCAGTGTACGTAGCCGTGATAGTGCTACATAACTCATTCCTTCTTTGAAGACTGTGCTGCCAATATCAATCAATGCTTGATCTAAGTTTAGACCTTGCGATTTATGAATAGTACTGCATAAGCTACCGACAGAGACAACTGTTCTCTGCATAAGTACATTCATGTCTTTGAAAAGAAGAAATTGCGCTGTTGTGCATCCTATATTTTTAACTTCTGAAAGTTTGTCAAACTTGATGTTTACATACTGAATGCTGTTGTCCCTTGGGTATGTCTGGAAGCCAACAACTGTACCAAGTGCTCCGTTAACTAAACCTTACTCTACGTCAATGTTACGCTTTAGCATAACTCTACAGTTCACACATAACGTTCACATTTTCTCCAAACCAGCTGTGTTGGAGATAGAGTTCTCTAAGGTTTTAATTGTGCTATGCCTTGCTGATACATAGGTGTTAACATACCGTATACATCCAGTTTGTCAGTGGCATGAATTTCCATGGTTGTTTTTCTTTTTTCAGCATTGTTGCATTAAATTGTGCACAGCTTGCTAGAGTTGGCATTAAGCACATACAGCTGACACTTTTGTGAGCTAATTGTTCCATAACATCAGTAGCACATGTGTTATGCCCGTACAGCTCATGGCTGCATCTAATATTGAGGGTAGCCTGCGCCTCCTTTGATAGTACACCAATTGCATTAGTTCTCTGTATTGGAAATTTTGCCAGAGATTTACATTCCTGATGCTTCCAAGACTTTTACGGCACAGTTTGTGTCCTAAGGTTTTGAAGATAGGTTAACCTTTGACTGGTGTTAATTGAGGGAGATCGCCGAAAACAATTACATGTTTCCTCCAAAGAGTTCTTTGCAGTCTGATTTGAGGACCTCTTGCAATCTGAGGTGAATCAAAGCCAACATTAGGTTGGAGACCAGGCTCACCTCATCTATGAGGAGCATTTTAATTTCTTTCAAAACTCTGACTAGCTCCATACCAGATTCTGGTCAAAGTTTATAGTACTCTAATTTGTTTTGGTGTTCTACTGGAAGGAGTATCAATCAGTGTAAAGTGACTCCACCTATGTTGTAAGCAGCCAAACCTGTAGGGGCGGTTACAACAGCAGAAAGATTGTTGTTTGTTAATTGTTGGAGGTAGTTACTGATCATTTTTGTAAAGAGTGTTTTACCGGACCCAACTTCACCACTTACATATAGTAGTACAGGTTTGTAGTTGTCACAGGTTCAAGTTTTACCTTCGTGCTGTATACCATGTTGTATGGTTTCCCTTCTAGAAAAATGGTACGCTGTTCATTGTTTAGTTGGGATTTGGGTAATGCTAACTCTTCTGCAGGTTGCTCATACTGAAGCAAGTGGTTCTTGGCTTCCTGTTTGAGAAGGTTCACTGCTCTCAGAAGTGTCTACGTTTAGTTGTGCTTGAAGTTCATTATCCAATATGGTTTTTTACTGTGTAAAGTTTTCATCTGTAATTGTACTTTCACTGGCATTGAAAGCATCTTCATAGGAGGTGTGGGTGGCTAATAAATCTTCTTTTCTCCATGGTTTGAAAAGTTGCAGTAGAGCCATGTAGTACAGTTCTTTGTGTTGAGGAGTTTTTAATGACAACTTCATATGATTAATTAGGCTGCGCTTGGTCAGTTTCACCATGCTGCCTTCACAACTTCGTATGATTTAAGTACTCTTTTTCTGGATGCAGTAGGGCCTAGGCTTAGCCAGACTATGTTGTCAGATTTCCTTTATAAGGTGGTGCCGGTTAAACGGTCAGCGACTTCGTAGCTCCCACATTCTCTATGGGACAGCATTTTAATGCCAAAGCTGTACAATTTCTGTGCCAGTGTTTTGTCAGATGATATGTCATCGCAGAGGGTTTTGAGCTCTGTTTTCTCTGCTTTGGTTAAGTAGGTAGTGACATATTGTGCAACTGCAGTGGAAATGTCAGCAATGTACTGTATATCCGCATTGGCATTCCATAGGAGGGCAATAATTGCATTGTAATTCCTTTTTATGCAGTATGTGTTTTTCAGAGATTTTCCTTTCACACTGTGTTGAACCGAAGACATGAAGCTGTTTACTTGGCCTGTTGTGGAAACTGGTCTAGGGAAACCAAAGCAGCATTTGGTGTAGAATTTGCCTCTGTTCTTATATTTGCGTCGACAATACTTGCCACACTTGTCTTTGGATTTGCAAAATGTGTGCTCGTAGGTCACTATGTGTACTTTCTCAAGGGATTTCGCAAGTAACATATTTGTGAATGAACTGCAAAACAGTTTTATCACTTTCCTCACCAAATTTAGGAGCATTTTTAATCCATAAAAGCATGTGGATGTGTGGTGCTCCTCTTGCTTGATATTCCTTTCTCCAAAAGAAGTGTTCCACTTCTCCGAGGGGAGGAAGTGCTATATTGCAAATTAAGTGCAGCATGGTAAAAAAGCGATGATGAAAGTAGCGTGGAACATTTACTGGATTGAGAGAGCAAAGCTCTCCTGGTATTTTCATGTCTACATCTGTTTTGTTTTTATTTGTTATGCTTAGGAAAGTGTGCAAGTCTTCCCATGCATACTCAGCACAACTTAAAGTGACAAACCATATTGGTGGGCCAAGGTTGCGTAGCATACACCATACATCTGTGTGCCGTGGGAACCAGTACACTTTTGTACCACGTTTGCGATGAGATTTGTAATGCTTGACTGTAAGACTTTGGTCCTCATTCCATGGTAGACGGTAAGTAACGGTCCTTACCAGCATGGCGCTAATATCGTGTCAGTGTAGGAAGCAGCCCGCAAATTGCGAGGCATTACGAGTACGCGGGCACGAGCTTTGCACCATGCTGGTAAGGACATTACCGCCAGGCCGTTAAAGACCCCAAAAAGTCTCTTAGCGGCACCAAGGAAAGCGCTGATAGCACTTCCGCCGTCCATGAATCCGGCATTAGCGGTGACCGTTAATAAGCAGAACCGGAAGTAGCGTCATCGCACAGGAACGGGAAAGAGCATGGTGACCATCTTGAAAAACACAATCCATTGCCATCCTCTGCCCCCAGGACCTGCAGCTACACCACAGCTTGGCAAAATCATCCCTACAACCGCTGAGAATGCCCAAGGCTTAAAAAAAGGAGCAGCGTGGCAGCGCAAGGAACGCTTTTCCAATGAAGAACTGATAATGCTATTAGACACACTTGCTGCCAATGCTGAGGTCGTGTTTGCAAACGACATGCGGCGTCCCGCACTGATTAATTAAAAGGAGATCTGGGCAGAGGTGGCCTGTAAAGTCAGTGCGGTGGGCTCCACCCCCCGCACTGTGAAGGACGTACGGAAGCGGTGGGACGATCTGTGCCTCTGTGTACAGAGTATTCTAGCAGCCAGCAGGAGCCTGGCCATGGGCACAGGAGGCGGAGGAGGATCCCAAATGAAGCTGCAAGAGTGGGAGGAGACATGTGCCAGCACCATTGGCGTCGAATCCATTGAGGCAGTTGGTGAAATGGAGCGCAGTGTGCCGTCATCGTCAGATGGAGGTGAGTGTCCACACAAAGCACTGCAATGCAAAGCATGAGGTAATCCCCCAAATGTGACCTTGAAATCAGCTCATGGACGTGGCCATCAAACATACATGTACACAACCCTGCCCATATGCTGTGCACATCCCCACACAACCACATGCATGCAGCACCTCGGACACGTGTCACCCAGACTCATGCATGTATGACCCACCCATCTGGCTAACGACCTGTATGGCCAAACATGAAGTCCAAATGCATAGAACAGCAGCAACAACATCTGCATGATGCACGTTGACCCATCACCGATGCTATCCCTCTCTTTGTCCCACACAGGCTCACAATCTGACAGTGAGGAGCAGGACTCTGCGACGCAGGCCCCACCTCCAAAGAAACAGGGCAAGGGAATGGAAGCAGGCACCATGGCCAGAACATCGAGGGGCACTGGAAAGTCTGCACTGCCGCAGAGGGCCAAACCCATACAGCCACCCACGTCACCAAGGCGTGAAGTTCCATCTGACAATATTGCAGCACACACTCCAGCAATTCCCACCACGCAGGATCCACCTGCAGAAGGATCACTATCCGCCGCAAATAGCGCCATCGGCGAGGCAGCTGCCATGGCACCCATGTCCGATGTGGAGGAAAGGTGTATTTCATTCATTGAACACCACACACCCAGCCCGCAGAAGTCATCCCAACAGAGCCCACGCCCCACATCACATGCCAGCAGCCATGAGCTGTCTGTGGATGAATTCGTGGCAGGGTGCTGGAGTCCCACGGTGACATCACCTGATGGTGGACACATGCCACAAGCTGCGTCAGGTACCATCGAACGCAGACAAAGAGGCCATGACATGAGCATCATCCGAGAGCGCCAGGAAGACATCACTGCGCTGGTTGGCCAGCATGTGGGCGAGGCTGCCCTGGCGAGGGAGGAGTGCAGGGAACATGCCAAGGGCATTAAACAAGTCATTGAAGCCAGCACCAACCGCATTTGTGAGGAAATATCAGCTGTGAGGCAGGTCCTCACATGCATTGCAGACGCTATGGATAGGCAGAACCCCCCCCCCGGGACCAGACCAACCGAGCACCGGCAGAACCCCCCCCAGGACCAGACCAACCGAGCACCTCCTCCTCTGCCAGCTCAAGGCAAACCAGCCCCTGCGCAGGTCTTGCAGGCTATGCGGCACACCAACTCACAACCACCCAATGCTGGCCGAGGGGGTGGGAAGTTGGGCCAGCATGATATTGGTGACTCGTGTACTGTAATGCTGCACTGATGTGCAAGCCATGTTTGGGGGAATTGTGGGGGGGTTAAAGGGTGTTTGGGAGAGTTGTGGGGGGAGGGGGTAAACGGTGTTTGGGGAATTGTGGGGGGAGGGGGTAAAGGGTGTTTGGGAGAGTTGTGGGGAAGGGGGTAAAGGGTGTTTGTGGTGTAGGGTCCATGCACTTCATTTTCTTACAAAACTTAATACACACTGGTGACATGACGAATCACATAGGTGGACATTTTTCATTGTGTATGTGTTCCTTACTGGTGGACAGTGCACAGTGTACATTTCCCCACAAAACTCAGTGCCCCAATACCCACATCCATTGCACCCTCTTCCTCCATGTGTATAAGACCCTCGTCCCTCCTGTGCATCGCCACCTGCATGACATGCAGCCCCATCTTCTACCTCCTCATCCTCATCATCATCCTCACCAGGTGGTTGCATTTCAATGTCAGGGGGCAGAGGCACATTCCGTCTGATGCACATATTGTGCAGCATGACACATGCAATGGTGATCTTGGCCACCTTCTCATGGCCGTACAGGAGTGCCCCACCCGACCTGCTGAGGCACCGAAACCGTGTCTTCAAAAGGCCAAATGTCTGCTCAATTACCACACGTGTACGGGTATGTGCACGATTGTAGTCCTCCTCGTGCCTGTTCTGTGGGTTTCGTAAGGAGCCACCTCTTCAAGGGATAGCCAGCATCACCTGCATGGGTGCAACAATGGGTATGTGTAAGTGATTGCATCAAATGGAAACAGTACCTATCACACAAGTCAACTTTGATTTGTGAATGACATCCACATATCCCCACATGCATGGAGGTACTCAAAGTAACTGCAATGTGGGAAGGTGATGTAGTCCTTGCAAGTGTTCATGCACTGTGCATGCCTACGGCAGTTGTTGCCATGTACTAAGTGATGTCCAGTCATTCGTATCCTTTGGTCCTGTCAACGTTTGAACCACACTCCTAGTGAACTGCCATTCCTAACTCGATGTCCCCATGCTGGCATGCGGCACTTCTGTTGTGGTGTACGGGTGTGATTCAGTATAATAACTACAGCTGATCCCCTTGTATGCACTCAAGGTCGCATTTCCGTTGTGGTGCTGTTCAACGTACATTTCCATTGTCCATATTAGCTGCATGTTGCTGCATTGTGTTGTACGGTTTGATGATGTGCAGTGTCCATGTGGATGAATATGGCATGGTTGTGGTAATGGCTTCATTTCATTGTTGTGCAGCTTACGTATTGCATGTGGTTTTCATGTGTCAGGTCCAGTCTGGCCTGCCTTGGGGGGACAGTAGTGTATTTCTGTATGGGCATTGTTCATTCTGTCAACTAATCTCAAACTAATCTCAAACAGTTGGAGTATGCATCTCTCCCCCCCAATCACACCCAGTTGGAGTATGCATCTCACCCCCCCAATCTCACCCAGTTGGAGTATGCATCTCTCCCCCCCAATCACACCCAGTTGGAGTATGCATCTCTCCCCCCCAATCTCACCCAGTTGGAGTATGCATCTCCCCCCCCCCCAATCACACCCAGTTGGAGTATGCATCTCTCCCCCCCCAAATGTACTCCCCACATCACACTGCCATGTGCTTGCCATGCTACTCACCAAGTAGCCACGAACGTTGTCCAGCATGTCGCTCCATGTAGTGTGGTATCGTTGTGTTCCGCAGGACCATTGAATCATGGGTTGATCCGGGATATCAGGCACAACAATGTGTGATGATCTTGTTAGAGTCACATACCATTTGTACGTTGATGGAGTGGTATTGCTTTCTGTTTTGGTACACTGCCTCAATGGCATGTGGGACCACCAATTCCACATGGGTACAGTCAAGTGCCCCGATGCAACTTGGGATGCCTGCCAGTGAATGGAAGCCACCTTTGGTGTTGGAGATCTCCTGGGCAGTCCGTGGCAGGGATATATGTTCACTTGTGTGTTTCCGGAGGGCATCAAGCACCTGGTTCAGCGTGCGTGAGAATACTGGTTGTGATATGCCATGCATCTGCCCTACCGTGTGCTGGTAGGTGCCTGTGGCCAGGAAGTGGAGCACAGAGACCACCTTCAGTAGAGGGGGGATGGCAGTACGGATGTCTATGAGGCTGACAATGTCGTTGTGTATCATGTCCACGATGGTGGTGATGGTATCCCGGTCCAGACGGTACAGGGTGTGTATCTGCTCAGGGGTTAGGTTGAATGGACTGGCTCTGATTCTGGGGATTGGTGGCTGCCTCTGTGGTACAACTAGCTGCACTGGTGGGCCTTGCTGTGCCTGGCTCGCCCTCCTCCTCCTCCTGCGTCTCCTCTGTGCTGCCTGTTGTTGTTGCTGTTGCAATGCAATCATATCCTCCAGCCCATGTAATGCTACTAGTATTGGAATCATTTTGGTGTGTGAATGGGTGTGGGAAGGGGTGTGGTATGCTCCTTTTGTGCTGGCCCAGTCTCCATTACCTCCACAAGTGCTGATTGTGTGCACCTGTGGCAGTTGGGAACACTGCACATGGCCCTTTACGGGTGCTTCGCGATGCCGGTATTTCCGCCATCCCGGTATGGGCTTTTTGGGCCTGCTCCATGCCGCTATTTGCATGTCCGCATGACTTGTGATGGACTCCTGTTTCCACCATGCCGCTATTGCTGCCATGAGGGGTTGCGTGCTTGTGACCGTGCCGCTATTAGAGGCAATGTTCTTAGCGGTGCCGCTAATAGCGGGTAAGCGGGTCGAAATAGACAGGAGCAGTTAGCGATGCCGGTAATCCTTTACCGGCATCGTTTTTCCCTTACCGCCTACCATGTAAAGAGGCCCTTTGTCTTTCTCTTGTACATTTTGAAGTAGTTGTGTAGCTGACATGTTTTGAAAATGGGAACCTGTTTTAATGTGTGGAAACTCCATAACATAGCGTTGCCAGTTCACTTTCAAAGAGCAGGTGGAATATGTACTCCACGTTCGGTCTAAATCTAGGGTCTTCAGAATACATTTATAAACAGCAGTATTCTGATGCTGTTATTTGTGTGCATCTTTCATCATATCTTCCACCATTTCCAGTCGGGAAGAGTAGAGGAAAGGCTCGGGCTTCCACAGTTTTTTCCCATATACTGATTGGCACTCATTTGGCTTGCCGCATTTGATGTTTCTAGTGCATAGTCTATGGTGTCTTTAGAGTGCAGTGAATGATTTGTATAGTGGCCTAAAATATTGGAGCCTGCACTAAGATCTAGATGTTCAAATTGCCAGTTGTTGAGGAGTCCTGAATTATTTTGGTTGTTTCTCTCAGGTTTTCTTGAACGTTTATGTCACTGTAGTATTCATTGTTTTATTTAAGGTATTGCAACGCTTCCCTAACTTTAGTTAACTCCACTAGTAGCTGCCACATTTGTTTGTCTTTTGTAGGTACACCATTTACCAGGATAATCAAAGATTCTTGTATTGGTCTTCCACTCGTAGAGTGTCTACATTTTCTATGAGATCTAATGGAAAATAAACTACTTTACCACAAATGCCTCTCAGTAATTCGTTGGGAGGCAATTTTGCAGTTTTCGGTTGAAGTCGTATTATTGCTTGAAATGGGTGCACTGTTTGTATTATAATGCTCTCATACAAATTAAGCTGCTGCAGTTTGTTTGGCAGTGGAAATAGTTCCAAATTATTACTAATTGCCCATAAAGGCCTTCGGTTATTGTCAAGTTTTGCAGTGCAGTATGTGCACAGTATGGAGGTGTTCCTAATTTCATCAGCTATAAGGTACAGAGCAAATTGAAACCATTGGGATTTTTCATATCCTTCTATTTTCTGCATTATATCTACAGTTTTGGTGCTCTTTCTATAGAAAGTTCTATGACAGCACACACATACTTGGTTTGGCATTTCAGTAGATGCACTTTTGAACTTTTGTATTTCTTTTCTGTATGTGTGAAATAAAAAGTTGACAGCTGCACTGTTGTCAGCACTGTTGTCTGAAAATGCTAGAGTATGTAAGTGCTCTTCAATTCCACAATATTTCCTTTGGATGTGCTCTATTTCATCGAGCACTTGTTTGGCTGTGCCATGTAGGAGAATATTATTTAAATGTTGGAGTGCTAAAGCTGGACTTTTTGCATAGTAGTTTGTACACTAGATTTCTGACTGTTGAATGGTGGGTTGCTAACATTTTGATACATTGGAATGTGCTTTTGCAAGTAGTTCCATAAATACAGACTAAGGAATGTCCTCATATTCCAGTGTAGTTGCGCACTGGACAGGATTCCATAGTTTGTAGTATTTGTATTTTTCTTTTGTCGTTACCTTTGACATACTGATTGAGGAATTGCTGCAAAGATTTGATAAAGCACTGGCGAACGTTACACATTGATGTGCAAGGCCATTTGTAGGTGAGGCGTGTTGCAATGGTGGAATGGAGAGTGACATCTAACTTTGATGGGGATATTTCTGAAAGCAGTGTTCCTCTTCCATTGTGGTATTGTGTATCTTTTCATACCCTCGTCCACTCAGATGTATGGCAATTTGGTTTCTTTGTTCTTGTGTGTATGCTTCTTCATTGAAATATGGATCTGTGTTGGTGGTGTGACTCCACTCATCTGTATCTATGCTGATAATGCGTTTGATTCGTAGAAGTGCTTGCAATTTACCAACTTACCCTGTTAGTGGTTTCATTCTGTTCAAAATTAGTATAAACAATTTACGTTTCATGCTCATTGCACTGTCTACAAGAGCTTCTAGGATGACTTTTCCGCGGTAGGTTTTGAGGGTTGAGAATGATTTGTGCCGTCTATTTATAAGGTTCTGAAGAATTCTGTGGTGGAAAAATGTTTGTAAAATTACTTTTTTAGAACGCTTGCTTGTGGGTACATTACCATTTGTACGTGGTCTCTTAGCAGTAGTGTGCATTGCACTGTACTTCGTGCTTTTGTTTTCATTCTCACATTTTGACAGATCAACTACACTGTCTTTACTGGTAGATGCATCAGTTTTCCTTAATGACTGAATTACCTCTTCTCCTTCACCTTTCTGTTCACGTTCAGCTTGCAGTGGATGGCTACTTTCTGTGTTTTTAGGTTGCGTGCTTCTCTTTCTGCGTTGCTTTCTACAGAGTTGCAGTTTGGTAGACATTGTTTCGTAGCTGTTGGCGAAGGAAGGGAAGTGTGGGTGTGCACATTTTCAAATGTATATGTGTCCAGTGTGGAAGAGTGGGTTAATAAGAGGGTACACATTTAGCTGGAAGTGTGTCACTGTGCAGTGGTCTCTAACTTTCGGTTGGGGACAGTATTGTACTATGTGGGGATGAGTCTAATGGTGGCAACATAACAAACACTGAGCACCAGTAGAGATATCATAAGTAACAATGAAGTCCATAGTGGTGGATAGCCGCACATCTTTATGCTACAATACAACAATAGTGCACTTTTCTAGTAACACATACAATAGTATGATGGTATTGTACTTACTTTGTTGCTTGCTGACAGTAAGTTTATTGCAGGCTGTATTTTCAAGTGCACACTCCAGTGGCTTTCCAGAGAGAGGTGGGTACTGCAGAGATGATGGTAAGAGAATATGTTGGGTAATGGGAAAGTGCTTAGATTTGTGCAATACATTCTTGAAAACTATAGGGGGATGTCATAGCAGGAAGAGGAATTGTGTGTGTGTGTAAAAATGGAAGGTTTACAATATGAATGGGCACTTGGGAGCATAAGCATGTTTGTTAAGGGGCTAAGTGGGTTATTTGGGAGTGTATTGTATGACTTGTTATGAAACACATGTGTGTTTAAGTGTAGGCCTATTTACTTTGAAAATGCAGTACTTCGCATTGTGGATGGGTGACAACAAGGTGCTGAAAGATGTACGGATTGCAAAGCAGAATGACTGTAGGCATTGCTTCTAGCCTTTAATTTCATTATGCACATGTATGAATGTTACTGTTGTAAATGCACACATATTTTTTTTCTTGCTTAACTACTGTTGTTATATATGATGTGCGGCAGGAAACTGTTATGTTGGCAATGTATGCACTTGGCTTAATTTGGTGGGAAAGGGTGCCTGGTCATTTTGTGTGCGATTTTAACAAATTTGATAGGAGGTGCATTAATGGGGGGGGGGAGCATTGTAAAATTGATGGAACAAAAGAACACAGTAAACGTTTCCATATACCAATGGCTGTTATGGGCAAATGGCAACTTTGACACCATCTTCTACTGTAGGAGCCATGTAATGTTAGGTGATGGGAGATATAACAGTACGAATTATGAGCACGTTATGGAGATTCACTGGTAGGTTGCTACGAACTTATAACATAGCTGGCACTGTGCTGTACAAAAAAAAATAATACCTACTAGGTGTTGTGATGGGTAGCGATGCTGATGTATGTGGGTACAGAACTGTTAGATCAGTCTACAATACTTTCCCGTGCAGGTGCTTTTGATTTACAGGACATTTGACCTCTGCGTGTTTAACGGTTGATATGGATTGTTCAATAGATGTGATAGCGTTACATGCACAAATCTTGGATGTAATTGGTGGATGCGTATGTAATCGTTTAGCAGTAGCCAATCAGGGAATGCTGGGAAAAACAGTACTGGAAAGGGAAGAAGGACAGCCCTCGCAGTAGTTGGGGAAGTCGCACGTGCTAAATGCTTTCCTTCTTAATGTGCTTGCCATGGAAATGGGACTATGGATTATCGATTTAGGTGTATGTCTACTTTTCTGTGCCATGCTACAATGTCCTTCTGTGCCCATGAGAACTTTAGTGCTTTTCGTGAGACGTTTGCCAGTGGCGTTGATAAAAAATCTTTCCCCTATGGAACTTAGTAATCTGTTGCACTATGTACAATGTACGCTGCAGACACTCATCTACTAACGTAAGGAGGAAAAGCACAGAGCACACCCTAAAAAGGAGCACACAAAAAGGTCTTCTTTTACACGTCGCTTTAGCAAAATTAAAAAAAGAAAACTTTTCATAACTTCCACCAAGCTGCCCATTTTCTATGATGCTTAAAATGTGTTTGTGCAGCCCCCCACACAAAGCGAAAGCTGTGCCATTTGGCGGTGCGCACGTGCTACATCCAGGTCTTTCAGGGTCGCTGCAATAGAACTGAGGATGTGCAGGAGTTGGGATTGGTCAATATGATTTCCTGGGTGTGGTGTTTAGGAACAGATTGTGCCAGAGCGTCTGCTTGCGAATAGGAGTTGGGATGACTACGGGGACGGGTGTGCCATTCAGTAGGCGGAATATATGGCTTTTGGGCGACTCATGGATACATTGGGTACAGGTTTACACAGAACACTGTGCACTTGCAGCTCACCTTGGTTTCCCTAATTTCGATGTGCACTGGTACACAATATGTGGGATGAAGTGGGTCCTTCCGGGTCCTCTTTGTGCCAATTTGGTGACGCTCCCTCATCCTGACAATATTATTGTTAATTGTGGAGGGAACAGTTTAGGGCATGTTAGCAGCATTTCACTGCAGTTTGCAATGAAGGAGACATTTCGGCAACTCTTGCAAATATTTCCAAAATCACACATTCTTTTTTCTCGCATTGACCAGAGACAGATGTCGCTGCGTTCTTCCTCATGCGGGCCACAAATGGAGAAAGCACGGAGGAATGTGAAAAAGGCTGTTTGCACTTTTTTGCGCGATGTTTCCATGTTCTCTTTCCACAATGAAAACATTACGTTTCGTAGTAGCAACATTTTTCGCTCTGATGGAGTTCATCTAACTGATGCTGGCAATGAGCTGTTACTGCATAATATTCAAAATGCAGTGCAGCGCTTCCTGCAAGTCTAGCAAAAATGTTCTCTATAGTTGTTCACCACTTCCAATGTTGCAAACACAAACAGCACAAAAAGGCTCTTTTCAGAGCTCAGAGCCACCACTTTGACTTGCAAATGCGTAAAAAGCTTTTGATGGAGTCCCGACTCCCATTGTTGGCATTTCTGTATGCGGCGCTCATAGGCTGCGCCACCACCTGCATGCTTTAATTCAACTTCTATTTTTCAACAGTGCAAGGTGGCTCTGAAAAGAGCCTTTTTGTTTCCCCACTCCCTTTCTGGTTGTGTAGCATTTGTTCTGTTGTTTTAAGACACGCTACAAAAGCCAGCAATGTGAGGGATATTTAGCAAATGGTACCAACCACAAGGATCATAAAGCATAGGCGGAGAGCAGAAGATGTGGGGTGCACCGCACTTGGGTTGGGAGCACTCTTTGTCATGCACCCGCACCGAAGCCTCAAAAACACTTTGAAAATGTTCCCCCTACACAGTACCGTGTTGCAGTATATGCACAATACAATGACCTTTGAAAGGTACGTGTCTGTTGCAGTGCGTATGTCCTCCAAGGCTGCTTGCAGGACACACTGGCCCACTGGAGTGTCCCTAGTGCTGGCAAGAGCAGATGTGGAGGATGCTGTACGGGAACATAAGTTACTGCCTGCTTGGAAGGGGACAAACCTTCGAACAGCTGCTAGATAGTTCACTTTCAGGTGCCGCTGCATGGAGGTTGTGCCATAGCTTTACAGGCCAGGTTTTCCGCGACTGAGTACTATCAGTGCATTGTACTAAGTTTGCACGACATTTTGCCACATCTCCAATGGTCCTAATAGTTTCCACACCCACGACTCACGCTGGCTGCAGGCAATGGGGATTCCTTCTACTTTATTCTCATTTCCTTTTTGATGTCCCTCCACATTATGACTCCTGTTGCCTTGCTCAGGACCTTCAGAAGGAGGTGTTGGTGGTGAGGGTGCGGGTGCTCCTGAGTCAGAGGTACTAGCAGAACCTCTGGTGTCCATTACTTCTAGAAGTACTTTGCTGGCACACAATTGGTGAGAAAGCAAT
Organism: Ambystoma mexicanum; assembly: GCF_040938575.1. NCBI lineage: Eukaryota > Metazoa > Chordata > Amphibia > Caudata > Ambystomatidae > Ambystoma > Ambystoma mexicanum. The sequence continues at coordinate 638,785,425 of NC_090933.1, read as the reverse complement.
TTCTGCACGAACCAATGTGCACTGCTGCTCTTCTCTTGAAATCCAAACAGGGATTGCAGTGCACTTGTGGGGTTTGCCCTTTTATAGCACTGTTGTGGAGCAAGTGCCACTGCAAAGTGGCCCTAACTCTTTCCCTACAATACCTATGCACAAGGAAGAGTGTAGGATGTCTGTAAGGGTGCACTCTCACTGTAACACTCGATAAAGTGCAGAAAATTGTACTCTTTCCATGTGCACAGATCAGGCTTGTGTCCACCAAATAAGGAACCACGCGCAAGGGTGTTCCGTTACCATGGTGATGTCGCCATTGTTCTCTATTTGAATGCCTGTCTGCGGGACGTATATTGGCCGTAATTCTTTGTGGCCACGTGCACAGTTCTCCAAAACATACTCTTGCCATCCTGGACTACTTAAATGAACGGGCCACATGCATTGAACATTTGTATTTAACATTTGTGTGAGCACGATTCAGTAGATGGAATGTTTACGTGGAAAGGTACTTTGTGGGAAGTGCATGCAGGCTTCCACCTACTACAACTACATTGTACGTTTCTTCGTATATCTTCACCAAAGACGGTGTTACCAGGCGTCACAGGATGACATACACATGTGCGAAGTTGTGCGACCGAGAAACGTACGGTCCTACAACTACTTACAGGTGTTTTTCTGTATGAAAACATGCGGCTCGTAGTGGCGTCCTACGGATTCTTCCATTGTGATTGCGCATACGGCAGCCAGGTGCGGCGGTCGTACGACTCATCCATTTCCCTAACTGCCAATCATGCCCACCAGTGCTGCTCGCTTCACTCTTACAATGGCCTTCTTAAAAGAAAGGAAAAGGCACATATACAATCAGTACAACTTAACATATGAATCTTTATTAGCACACATTTATAGGTACTATTCGGAAATTGAAGGGGGACCAGAAATTGACACATATATTGGCGATTTCGGCATGTCTAGAAGTTGGTGCTGCGGGTAAGAAGGGATTGAGGTCTCATCGAAGCGTTTCTCATGACATGCATTCTCCAGGATGGGGGGGCTAGGAAATGGGGGAGGCGGCGTGTGCAAGTCACACAGTGATATCTTATTTTTCCCACAATATATTCTTTTACAAAAGTTTTCAAGTAGGCACATTTTTGCATCAACTCATCCATTTTGGCGTCCAGGCGGTCTACTTTTGTATGTACAGCTTTTCCTTCCGTTTCGGTGACCATATCTTGCTGTGCAAAAGGTGCGCTTTCTGGTGTACTTCTCTGTATTCTAGTAATTTCATTTACATCAAGCAATATATTGCATTTATTTTATTTTTAACACTGCGTTCCATACCTATGGGGTTACTATGCTCACTCATTTCGTCATGCGAGAAATTTTCCTCCAGCCATTCTAGGGTGCTTGCTCTTGCAGTAACTCCTTCCCTTTTCACAGTGCGGCAGGTAGCAATGGGCCTCTCATCCAAACTCATTTCTTCCTGTGGAAAATTCTCTTCCAGCCATTCTAGGGTGGTAGCCATTGCTGTGCACAGACAGAAAACATCATGCTTTCCTAATATTGTACACTACCGGACCTGTTCAATTATAACATTAACTTTTGTGTGCTTACCTCGTTGCAGTGCCGTTCTGTTCTTGGAAGTTGGTGTCTGTACCTCTGCCAGGGTCGGACTGGGACAAGAAATAGGCCCAGACACCCCAAAAAAAAAGGCCCACCCCTCGCCTCAAAAAGTGGCCCACCCCTCACCTCAAAAAAAGTGGCCCTCAAACGATCATCCGTGATTCGCGTCAGTTCACGACTTTACAGAAAATGCTACTTATGGAGGGTTCATGTGTCTGTTGCATGTTATGTTTTGTGTAAACGCTTGAGAAAGTGATAAGGCAGATGAAGACTGCACGGCTGGGTACCAGCTGCTCCCGATGCCTCCTTTCTGAACTGATAAGAGAGGGGGGTGCTTTGAAACACAATTTACTTGATGTATAAGCACCTTACAAATGCACGATACATAAAATGAAATAAATAGGCCAAATAGGCCTCTGGTGCCAGCCAGTGCCATGCCCAGTCACAGCTCACCTTCACTATGCCATGACCTGCCTGGCAGAGTCCCTTTGCCACATTCAGGAGTTTCTGGGCAGGATGTTACCCACCACCTCGCTCTACATTGACCCTTCCTCCATTCCCTCACCTCATTCAGCCGCATCCCCTCCCAGCTACCCTCACAATAAGCTCCCACCACAGGTCACCCGTCCACGAAAGTGAAAGAAGTAACCCTTTGCCCCTCTTTCCTGAGATCACATTTCTTTCTGAGGAGCCTCACAGCTTGGAAATCTGCACTACGGTGATGCACTATAAAGGGATCCAAAGGGTGAAAGGACTATTCAAAGCTGTGACATATGGGAGAAGCTTACGAGTTTGATGTGTGATTCAATGTCGTGAGATGGTGACACCTATGTGGAATTGCATAATGAGACAGATAAAAGACATGGGTAAGTAAATTAAGTAATGATGTTAGTGCGTCCAAAAAGCAAGCTAGCACACTGTGTGGCCCTACCTTGATGATCTCACTGACCACCAGAAGAAAACATAGAGAACGAAAAAGAAACACCAGCGCGAGAGACATACAACAGAGCACAGAACAAGACATAGAAGAGAAAAGGAAGCAAAGAAAGTGGGCAACAATAGAAATAGGAAAAACGAAATAATGAACCTAGTCTAAATACAAAAAACAATCATACATCTAAATCATCATCAGCATCATTACAAAAAATGTGTTCTTGACTAAACGTGTAAAAAACGATAGCAGACAATAAACGTCTTGGTAATAACAAAAGAACACCAGAAGTGAAGGGCAATGCAATGTAGGGCCTGCCATCCTGGTCAAATAATATTAGCAGGGGCGGCCAGTCGGGCACCTGGGGTGGGGGTGAACAACCACAGGCCTGGGGCCAGCCACACACCACCGCCGGCCCACTGAGGGAGTCACACTCTGGGAGGGTGGACTCATGGACGGCTGACGGGCTGTCTGTCAGCAGGTGAGACTAGGTACTGTTTCATAGGGGGCCAGATCCTGGTGGTGGTCCACCACCGGTCCCGACTCCCTTCATGCCAGGCAGCAAGATGTGATGGCAGCAACGTGACTGCAGACGTTGAAGGGCAGATGACGGCTGCATGGCTGGGTACCAGGCACCAGTTGCTCCCGATGCTTCTTTTCTGAACTGATAAGAGGAGAGCTTAAACACAATGTACTTGATGTATTAGCACCTTGAGGGGACATGCTACTCCCTGGAGGTCAAAGGGGATGAGCTCTAATAGTGCCAATGTGATCCCAACTTATAGTTTAATTCCAATGTTACCCTGTCAGGAGGAAGTGACGCATGCTGGCACTCGAGATGCCAAGTCCAGGTCTGCATTGGCATGTAGCTTTGGGGAAAACCAGTGAAACAAAAAAACGGAGAGATAACACAGTTAGGGATGCAGGCTGTCTGTCTAGTCCGAGTGAAACAGACACCTGCATTTTTAAAAGTTGACTGTGCCCTTTTATACAAAGTAAAGTTGGTAGACTTTACTTAATGTGGTTTAATTGCCTATCCCATTTAACAACTGTAGAAAAGTATTAAATGTCACATGGTCTGTAACGTGTTGCTTATGGAAGTCATGATGAGCCCAGGCTATGTGTGACTCGCTTTAAATATAATACAGTGCATTGAACACCCCTTTCCACTGCCGTATCCACGGGAGCAAGTGTAATCACTTCATCCAGTCCTGGTGCTTACTTGAGGTCATTTTGCGGTTGCCAATCAATATCCACTAATAATCCCATACATAAGGTAAGTTACTTTACACAGTTTGGACAATGCACGATAAGGCAGTTTTGAACTCCTATCTGTACTGTACGATTGAGAATGCACCTATTTCTGTACTCCAGTCTAGCATGCATCTCTTTCTATGTGTGCACACAAATGCACGATACGTAAAATGAAATAAATAAAATAAATAGGCCAAATAGACCTCTGGTGCCGTGCCAGCCAGTGCCATGCCCGTGCCCAGTCACAGCAGGGCGACACGATACACACATCACCGCCGGCCCACTGAGGGACTCACGTTCAGGGAGGGAGGACTCGTGGGCGGCTGATGGGCTGGCTGTCAGTAGGTGAAAGGAGGAGAAGAACTGCCAGGCCAGTGCAGTCAGTGCCTGGACTTTATTCTTACCTTACGGGCCGGCTCCTAGCTGCAGAGTCTCTCTCTGTCTCCTCTTGGATGTTGTCTGCTGGGCTGGCTGCTGCTGGCTGCCGCGGGGGCTGGCAGACCTGGGCTGAGCACTGCTGAGCCACCGAGTGAGGTGGTGGCGCAGGTACGAGGTGCCAGGCCGGGGCGGCAGTCACCAGCAGACAGTGTACAGTGCTGCCTGCCTGCTAGTACCACCAGTGCCTCAGACTGAGTTGGCAGTGCCACTGCAAGCCGGTCCCTGGCAAGCAGCCGGATCAGAAAGAACTTCGGACCGGGTGCTGCCTGCAGCCGGTGTGGAGTAATGGTCCACTGTCTCGGTCTGCTGGCTGGCCTCTGCTGTGCTGCACGCAGCCCGTGGTGGTGTCATGTTGTGGCTGGCTGACAGTGGCCCGTGGCAAAAATCATCATGCAGGGCAGGGAGGAGAGGCTCAACTAATATCCTTTCTCTCCAGGGAGAGAGGGTCACATGTCACACGTCCAATGGCGGCACAGAGTCTGTGCCGGATCAGCCTCATCCCCAGCCCCAGGCACAAGTTGCTTTCAACTTTGCAAAGTGCAACAAATTTGTTGTTGTTACTTCCTGCAAAGTTGAAAGCAACTTGTTATGAGACTGCACTTGGTTGGTGCCCCCGTGCCCCCAGTGCCGGGCCCAGGTCAGCCCAGCCCCAGGCCAGCGGCCCTGCAGGCAGGAGGCGAGCACGCCAGCCAGCCTGAGGCTGAGCCTGGCTGCAGTAGGTGTTGTAGTTGTAGCCGAATTAGCATTTCAGAGGAGCCGGGGCGGGCCCGAGCGGCGACTAGCACTGCACGCCGCGGCTCCCCCTGGAGTGGCTGCACCATGTCAGCGGCCCTACCCCAGGGTCCAGGCTACTTGATCAGGCATTAATAATATGCATGCATCATAATTATGATGCATGCAAATCACCAAAGCAATGTAACAACTTGTTTGTTGTTACCTTGCTTTGATGAATAATTAGGCGCACAGCCCCAGCCCCTCCTGCAGAGTGCCAGTTTCCATCACTGGCGCTGCCTGCTGCTAGCAAGGCGAGCTGCTGGCGTGGCCACTGTCGGCAGCAGCCAAGCCAATCCATAATTGTACAAACACTGCAGGCAACAAATAAAAAAAATGTTTCAAATGGAAATGGCCCAGCTTGGCCTGCGCCCACAGCGCTGTACAGCACACTGTGACTGTGTGTCACTGGCTGGCTGCTGCAGCGCTGTGTCGGCAGCGAGTCAAATGTAATAATAAACAAACATTTTATTTATTTTTTTAAAACCGGCCCTGGGGTGGCTTCATAAAAAACCAGCCCATGGTGTTGCGGCCTGCAGCATTTATCAAAGGAAGGTAACACTTAGGTGTTACCTTTCTCTGCCTCTGCGGCGGGCTGGCGGCGGCGGGGCTGCAATTGCAAAGGATCTGTAAGATACTTACTTACAGATCCTTTGCAACTTGCGTCCGTCCGGCGGCGGCGAGGGGGAGGCCCTGGGGGCCGGTTCCTGAAGTGTGAAGGCACAGACTTGAAGCCCATGACTGAGCCGGAGACCGGCCCAGCGTGGGCTTCAGGAACCGGCCCCCAGGTCTCCTCCATGATTTTGTATCGGCCACGGGCCGATTGGCCGACGGCTCAGTCCAGCCCTGACCTCTGCCTCTTCGTCCTTTCTTTGATTGTGAAGCAGGTGTGCGGTAAGATTGATGAAGGGAAATGTTACTTCTCTTTTTGGTGCTTTCCATTACAGTGTATACCGTATGTATTTGCAGTGTTTGTTGCGACAGTACATACTTTGCAAAGGTACTGCATTTTCCCTTCCTAGTCACACACTTGCTGCTGTTTCTATATGTTTCGTCTCTTAGCTGCATGTTACCACTTTTTATGACACCCCTCCCTTTCTCAGCAGGTTGAATTGCACCCGATGTCTGTGAACACAGGCAATGTTCCCAACCACAGTGGCTATTACTATGGAGCCATCAGCTGCAGTATGCCGTACAGTAATTCTATACCAACTAAGACTATCACGCTAAAAAACAATGCAATTCAGTGAAACAAACATTATTAAAGGGACGTTATGGTTAAGTTGCGCTACTATGATAAGAGAACTTTATGGTTAAAGTGCCCTACTAAAAACCTATGAAATTCACTAACAAAAAACATTGTTAAAGGGACGTTATGGTTAAGTTGTGCTACTAAAAAACATTTCCCTTTACTGAAAAAACTACTCTAAAGCAACATTATGCTTAAAGTGCCCTACTAAAAACCTATGAAGTTCACTAACAAAAAACGTTGTTAAAAGGGACGTTATGGTTAATTTGCACTACTAAAAAACCTATGAAATTCAATGGAAAAACGTTGTTACAGGGACGTTATGGTTACAGGTAAAACCGAAAAATGTTCAGTGACATATGTACACCGGGTGCTTTTCTTCACTGGGAGTCAGGAACTAAAAGTGGAAAAGGTGCTATATTTGTTCACCTTACCCTTCTCGTATTTTCTGACACTACTTTCCTTAGGGTTGAGTCACATTATAAGATAAATATTCATAGGGGAAGAAGCAAGCCTGAAACACAGCAATCAGTTCTGTGCATGAACATAAGCGGCGAGGGTATGAACACTTTCTGGTGGTATGCCTACTTTTTTGTTTACTTTACTTTCTCTATGTATGCTCCTATTTGTATACGTTGTGGTCTGTTTATGTGTTGTGTATAGAAGAGAGGTATTCGCACCTACTTATTGCATGTGTCACCTGGCAGAAAGGTCTCAAACGAAAACATTCTTCTTGTACGATCCAACATCCGAAGATTTTGATTATTGCACCTGTATGATACATGCTGTAGACAATTGCTACGTTTCTACATGACTGGGCGCATGTACTGGAAAGAACTTTATAATGCAATGGTGTTTATAGCAATGCATTCCTTAAATTACTATATATATCATGATAGTTCGTAAATGATTTCTGATAGTTTTCTGCCAACATTACAATGACAATCCCTTGTGGAGGGTGTTTATGAAAATTATATACACATGTGATGTCATCTATCATGTCATGAATGACATTTGTGATGTCATCTTTGATGTCATGGGTGTTAGTCCTCACAGTGCACAGGGGTAGCATGAGTTATGGTTGCTTAGCTTACCATAACTGGCGAATTTCTGGGGGGTTTCGGTTTTACCTGTAACCATGACGTCCCTGTAACAAGGTTTTTCCATTGAATTTCATAGGTTTTTTAGTAGTGCAACTTAACCATAACGTCCCTTTTACAACGTTTTTTGTTAGTGCATAGATTGAGATGCTGAGATAGATCTTTGGCTTTGAAGTCAACTCGTTTATATAGATGAGAAGGAAATAAATGGAAAGGGGGTAGAGACTACGGCCTTGCTGAGCAGGTATTCACATGAGGGGCTACAATATTAGAGCAGAAGTTTATTGATATTGTATGGGAGGAAAGGTCTTTTAGGCCCCCTGGTCTCCATTCCTACCTACGTTCAATCAGGGGGCTGATTAGTGACTCCATTTTGTACTAAACGCTGACTCCATTTTGTACCTGCTAAAACAGGCCTCATTGCACAGCCAGTCTGCAGGCCTGCAGCTCTCCCATGATGCTGCACACAGTGGTGTCCAGTCATTTGGTCGACAGACAAATGGTCGAAAGACAAATGGTCGAATTTTTTTTTTATTTATATATATTTTTTTCAGGTTTTCGTTTAGGAAAAAAAAGGGTTTTTTTTAGCAAAAAAAGGAGGTTGGGGGGGACCCCCCAAAAAAAATGTGAAAATACAAAAAAAAAATTCAACCATTTGTCTTTCGACCAAATTGCGTTGACCATTTGTCCTGTCGACCATTTATTTTTGACCAAATGACCTGTAACCGCACACAGTTAGTTAACTATTTCCCCCCACCTCCTCCCCTCTGTGTCCCTGCAGCAGCCCTGTTCTCACTGGAGACTGGGCACAAATAGTTGCAAGCTAAACACTGTATCGCTCACCTTCCTCCGTCCATCACTGACCTGTGAATGTCTAGGCAAGAGTTTGGAACTGGAAAAAAACAATTGATCTCCACAAACATGTCTCATCACTTGCAGACCCTACATTTAAGATATATACTGTGGATAACCCCCCAGCATCACACCTCATTTTGATGTAGCAGATACACACCCCACGACTGTGTGCCACCATGTTTCACCCACAATGCTAATCCCCTTTGTAAAAGCTATAAATCCCCTCCTGTGGTTGTGTATACGGGGGCTGATTCTATGAGATAAAACAAAACAATAATTTTTTAACGTATCGAAATCAATTGCAATAAACATGGAATTATGATCCATGTGTTGGGGTCCTACAATGTCGATTATACATCATTCCCTACCAAAGATCCTTGCAAACATATGACATGCTAGGTGACTCATTTCTTATGATGCCAAAAATGTATAGTCTGCATGCTCATTCGTTTTTCAATACTGTGTATACTCACAACTGTGTTCAAATGGTATAAGATTTTCATGCGTACAAAATAAACGGCGAGGCCATGAGACTAATGTAAATAGAACCATTCTGCAGCATGATGACCATGGTAAATGCGAAGGCATAGCCCACAATGTAGCCATAGCCTGCTTATTATTTGTTGTAGATAAAGTGGCAATAACATGTTTTCACCTTTGTTCTAATAATTCACGTATAATCCTAATAATCAAACTAGGCAGAACTCAACAAGCCACAGGGTCTTCTCTCCCTTCTCCAGCATCGCTGTGCACAACAGCGCACACCCAGCCCCCACCATTCTCCCCACATGATGGTATGATGGCAAAAAGGGCCTTGTCTTACTGATGCCTTAATGCAACAAATGTAACCTCTCACCCTTCCACTGATCCTGCACCGAGTATCCACTCTCCTGCCCCGACACACAATATCTCCACAAACCTGCCTCCCTCCCATAGACTTCGTTAAAGAAATATAGACTATGAGACCCCTCACCCCACCGCCTTTCGATGTAACAGTTGCATGCCCCCATCTCCGTACCACCCCAGCTCACCCCAGACTACTAATCCTGTGTGTGGAAATATATTCTCATCACACTAACAAACAATAAACCATTCTCTCATGGGATCTAAGAGAATGTTTGATGAATGTGTCAACTGAATATTGTGCAGAGATTAGGCACCTTGACCCATGTAATCTCACTTTTACCGTCCAGGTCAAACGTCTAGTAATATAATTCTTATATGTCAAAATGCGTAAATAATGTACCAGGTATGTGAGGCCACAAGGGCAAATGTCAGAGAGTCTACAACTTCACAATTTGGACATCGCCTGACCCTACACCCCACCCAGATGAGCCCAGCTGACCCTCGTGCTCCATGAAGTAACCAGTTCTATGCCAGTTCTATGCCAGCCAATCCAGGAGCACCACCCCTACAGCATGGATACAGTCCTGTCCCCTTCATCCAATAACCGCAATTCAATGTATGCCCTTATAGATGCCCACGTTATAGATGACATGACTTTGTAATATAATGTGCATTTATTGATGTTTGGGCAGAGCGCTCTCAGAGTTTGCAGAGTTCTCTGCTTGCCCTATTTTGATTTTAGATAAACTTTACTTTACTTTCACCCACACTTGGTCTTGGTCTCATTCTCTCCTGGGGTGTGTCAATTATTGACTCTCTTTGGGGAGTTTGAATGCATCTTTGGGGGACCTGCACTTTCAATAATGCTTCCTTCCATACTAGAGCTAGTCCCTATGCTTGTTGTTCCCTGCTTTTTGAATAACCTCATATCCAGAGTCTATAGATCCATGAATGGTGAGAAGGTAGAGCACTGTGAACCATTTTACTTCAGAAATAATAGATCAGGTGAGTAGTGCAAAATAAAGTCTTACAAATCAATAATAGATCAGGTGAGTAGTACAAAGTAAAGTCCTGCAGATCATATTTGTGTCTCCCTGGGAATCATCTCATGTTTAAGGGTGAGTAGGCCCATCCCCTGCATTGGCTACAAGCTCTTGTGGTAAGAAAGTTAGTGAAGTCAGAATGGAACCCGGGTTGGGATTCTGTTGCAGGGAGAGATTATAACAGCAGTTGCAGAACTTCTCAAGCTGCCTGTGGATGGATGTAGTCTTATAATGAAGCTTCTTCCATGGTTCAGGTTAGGAGGGTCTACTGCACTAGGTGTAGTTTTGTGGGCATTGTATGAGCTATGTGTCAAGGATAGATATATGAATGTGTTCATCTCCTCGATTGGTACGGGGACGACTGTTGTAGCAGGGGCGCCCCCAGGGGGTTGCCAAGGGGGGCCATGGCCACCCTTATAAAAATGCTGGCCCCCCCATCGGCCACCCTGCAAAAAAGCAAACAAAATAATATTTTTTTTCCGCACTGAACTGTGCATGGACAAATAACATGCACAGTTTGGTGCGAAAAGAAATGTCTTTTTATTTTTGCTTTTTTGCCTCGGCCCGGGGTTAGAGAGGCACGTATGATGGTGGCCCCCCATTGCTGACTGATCTCACATGCTCAGTCAGTGAACCCCGAGTGAGGGCCTGAGGTGGAGAAGTAGAAAGGCATCATGTGGGAGAGAGGACACAAAAGATGATGAGAGGGAGGAAGCAAGAGCAGGTGGACTGGGGATTCAGCGACTACAGAGGGGCACGAGCAGGGAAAGTGACTGTCCCCACTCCGTCCAAGTCACGGCTTAAATTAGTTACATTTTCCTTTCGAGTTGGGTCCCTCTATATTCTGAACAAACAAGCAAAAAACTTGCTGAGATTTGAATTTATGCTGTTGTCCTTCCAGAACACCCTCTTTCTCTCAGCCCACTACATAGAGATGTATGAACATGAAACCCTTCACTCCACGCTACAAATTATTGTTAGTACTGAGTGCACACGAGAATAAGCACTGGAGCTGTGGCAGTGAACGTTTTTGTTGTTGCTCTGGGTGAAAGGCCATTTTGCCATCCCATCCAGACACAGGCCCTTCCATGCCGCAAGCACCACGGCCACGTGGACTATTTCCCTCTCAGGTTTTAAACTATCTTTTTAAAACATACCAGGAAAGATTATGAAATGACTACAGCAGGAAAGATTAAAAGTGAAGACCCCCATGCACCTCTGCCCCCAAACACTCACACACACGCATTGAGCAGGTCGTCATTGCTTCAGCTGTGCAAACTTTTAGCCCATTGAACAGGGGAGGCGCCATTAGTCACAAGCACTGAAAACTGCAATCTACCCAGCCAAACGGGACCATAAAGAATCTTCAGCACGAATACTACAACTCAACATGTAGTGAAGGCCCCTGTACACCTACCTATCTACAAAATGCATACCATAGCTGAATTCATGATACCCTTGGGAAAATAAAAAGATCCCTGGGTGACGGTAGGGAGCATGTGTTACCAGGGTATCTTTATAATTATTCTTTTATAACGCGCTTTACACCAGAGAGGTATTCTAAGTGCAAGACCAGGATCCAAACCTGTGTTGCTATGTATGTTGTCAAGTTGCCCCTGAGCTATCCACCCGGCCTACGTAAATGATAGCATTGATGTCTCCTATTTGTACCTTTACTCAACAAAGGGCTGCAAAATTGATGTATGAACAGGGAGGCCAGAGTTCTAATGCCAGCTCCACTGAAGCAATTTGTGTGATTCTTGCCAAATCACCTTATATCGCTTGTCCTAAATCCCCTCATTTGGCACACTTGGGAGTATTCAAAATAACTTAAACCCTGTATCAAGCATTACATGAAAACTAAAGTAAATTTTACTATAGAGTTTTTCCTATCCCCCAAACAATATAGATATGCAGTACCAACCTGTCCATCATGAAGGATAATGGATATTTCATTATTTAACTGGTTTGGGTAGGGAACCCAAGTGAAAGCAATTCAGAACTGGAACCAAAGAGTGATGCTGAGAGCACTATAAGAACATGTTTATTACCACGCTGCGTCTGCACTGCACGTACTAGGAAAAGTGCATGTATGTTTCTTGATGCATAATTATAAGCAAGAACTGACCCAAACACAGGTTAAGATGTATAAGTGGGATAAAGCAATTCAATTAAATTCCATTTAAAAATTGGAACATCTGTACAGTATATCTCAAAATTGGGAATTTGCACTTCCACCCACAGATGGCTGCAGGAAATGAGCCTTCCTTTCACTGCAGACATGGCTGTGCATGCAATGACTACCCATGACAGCCACTATCCTGCAATGCTTCCCAATAAGTATCGGAACTAGCACACTGTGCATACCTAGATCCTCAGAACCTGAGAGGCCACTGTGACACTAAACAAAGCCGAAAGGTGAGAACACTTGAACAGGCACTCATCTTGCAGAAACGCAGACAAGCAGACCGCAGGCCTAAGCAAATGGCGGCATACGCACCCGGAAATAAACACATCCTGAGCCTGGACATGCGCATTTCTGCATTGGCTCATGCTTCCAGCCAGCTGTGTTTATTTCCGAGTTTCCATCCTCGACTAGACTGCATGTAGGTTGTTGTGCGCAAAAGGCTTTTAGGAACAATTGTGCAGGGTCTGGCCAGTGGTTTACGTCTTCGTTTCACCATCGCCAAAGGTAGAGGTTTTATTTTGTTGTTGAATTGAAAATAGTGTTTCTGTAACGACGATATGCATTTTACTTAATACAAACATGAGTACAGTTCTTTCCATTTCAGCAGAGCTGTCATGATGTGAATATCTTTTGGTGTGGTTGCAAGTGCTTGCTTATGGCACCTTATTCTAAAGGCACTTCCATGGTACCTCCAAGTATCAAACACTGATGATATTCCTTGAAATTTCCATTTCTGTCAAGTCATTTCTATTGGTGCAATCCTTATGCACATTTGGAGGTTTTCATGTATTTTGCCCAGAGAGCCTGAACAGAGCTCTAATAGATGACTTCCCTGCATCTGTAATGATTCTGCAATTTTCTTTTTTTTGTTGTGTTAAAATGCCATCGGCCACTAATGTTACCAAAAAAGTAGATTGGGGCAGGTGTGGGTGGATTGGGGGTGCGAGTGAGACCGTACGGAATTGAGGGCACTGCATTTGGGGGGAAAGTAGCAGGACTTTTTCAGTGGCTCACACCCCCACTCTTGCAATGCTGGATACTCCCCTGACCACCACCATAGAATATTCTCTTGCCTCTTCCATGTTCACTCGAGCTTTCTGTCCGGGTTGCTTCCTCCCTGAATAATATGATTGTGACACTTTAGCAAACTGTCCTCTCCTGCTATATTTCCAGCACACCCCTTTTATTGCTGAACAATCTGGGTCCGACACCATGTGACCTATAAATTCATACTGGAAACAAGCACATTTGAAGCTTGTTCCCACTAATTGACTTCCTTGAGCACTTGGAGCTTTGTTCTTCTTAGCCACCACTGCTTTTATACCTTGCGCTGCTGGAAGTGGATCCGAGGTATTCTTAATAAGGCTTACTTACTGCCTCTTTGCCCGAGCAGTTCATTAATGTGGTATGTTTGGGTCCATCCGAAAATGTGTTGCCACCCATTGCTAGTAAATAAAACTTGAACAAGTCTTCCCACTCTGTAATGGGTTCTCCCTGGCTGTCCAACAACTTGGCTGGAGGTGTTATTCCCAGATTCGCCATTCTTTGTTCCTTTTCTGCAACTGTCCCTTTCCACAAAACAGGATAATTCAGCTGTTCTCTTCCACAATCTTTACTCCACGTGGAACATTCCCTGCTAGCTGGGTCTTTAGTGGCTCCACACTTAATTTGTACACTAAGTACATCTACTTGAGTAGCCACTCAGATTTGGCTGGTCTATTCCTGGTGTGGTAGCAACATGTAACATCAGCATGTTTTTGCGTTATGTTTAGTGAATTCACGTTGACTAGTTGCACTTATGGCATATCATATTTCTTTGCACTTTAGATGGGCTGTGCATGAATACAAGAGGAGAAACTATGTGGATTCCCTATTTGTGGTAGCAAGCGTTGTTATAATTTAGTTTATTTTTTGGTCTATGTGTGTGTGGAGTGTTTTACTTGTAGCATAAGGATTTTTAGAGTTTGGTGTCTCGTGGGCTGTATTTTGGGATTGTGTGCATGCTTGAATGTGGTACTGGTATTAGTCTATGCTCATCAGATACATTAATTAGGTTACTGTTGAATAATCCATGGAACTATATCAATGTGCAATTCGTTCTCTCATATACACATAGTTTTCAACTGGACTATATACTACATCACCATAAGAGATTTCCTGAAATTCAGTTATGTGTTTGTTTTGGTGTGCCACCCCAAGATTTCATGTGGCCTCATCAGGCCACCCCTATGAAAAATGGCTGGGGGGGCCACTGCGTTGTAGATGTGTTATCTGGTGAGAGGGGAATTGTGGAAAGAGATAATTGAAAGTGAGAATTATCTGAAGGCCTACTGGCATCAGTTTATGGGATTTCTGAAGTGAATCTATATGTCAGTCATTGGGAATTGGTCAACAAAAGATGCAGCAATTTAGTGGGCAAAGGTGTGTCAAGATTGTCCTCAACCACAGGCATGGAAAGAAAGAGATGTCTGGATAGATAGATGACAGTAAGGTGCGATGATGCCAATGGTCTCAAACCAGTAGTTTCCTTGGGTTTAGTAAGAATTAGTGGAATAACTCAAAGTGCTGTGTAGAGTGCCAGGGGAGTTGGAGACCATGGGAAAAGGGATTTAGTTTGTGGAGGCATGACCAATGAGTTCTCCATTCCAGACTTAGGTCTCCAAGGAGCGGGCATAGTGAGGTTGCCTTCATTCATACTTGTAGAGGACCCAAAAGCTCAGAAGATAGGTTGAGGGGTGAATGTGAGAGTCGGGCTAGGGGGATGAGATGGAAATCCGGGCATTTGTTCCTAAAAATTATTGATGGAGAGAGTGGTTTTGCGAGTAGAGGCAGAGTATTGTGGTAGATATATTTCGGTTGTATCTGATTGTTCTAAGGGCAGAAGAGTCCTAGTTTTGGCCTCCTCCAGACAAAGCCTATATGGGGACCCCTCAGAGAATGGGTGTATCAGTTTTTAGATGGGAGATTGTATGGGGCTATTCTCCAATCACCTTAACCCAGAGTAGGTTCACCACTCAAGGAATGAGTGCACGTGTGTATGTAAAGCAAGTTTATTGTTTAAACGTCCGAGGAGGAGCTAGATGTCCCTGTCAAGTCAAACTAAACTGAGTCTCACCGAACCACATACGTTGACACATCATATACATTTTTGCATCAGTTTAAACACTCCCATATATTTTATTACAATTCACCCCCCATATATGATTGGTAAAGACCTATACAAAGAAATCCCATCTTTCTCCAATTCTTCCAGTCTCATTGGTCACTGATATCTTAACTACTGACTACAATCTTCAAATCATATTCATATCACACCCCTTCTTGGGATTCATCCGTGGTAGGTTGTGGCATCATCACACAATTAAACATTTGAATACAAACATAATTCATTACAAATCCCTGCTGGTCTGAGACCTCTTAATCCCAAATGTAATTTACACATGGTTTGCATGGATACTTCAAATGAAATGAAGAGAGAAGAATAAACATGTTTCCTTTGAACTGTCGATAGCCATCTCATCCACCCCAGTTTTACTAGTGTCACAGAACATTGTAATCTAAATGATTAGCATTTTAGCATGCACAGCACATCAAAACTCTTGAGTATCGGACACTGGCATGACGCGTCACCTCAGCCCATGTTTATTGTTGGTCAAAACAAATAGCCAGACCCCTTCTGCAAGCTCTCATGCACTTAAAAGAGATTGCATCTGCTTTCTGCAAAACTACCAGGCCATAAACCCTTGGTCAGTTGCTAGCTGCCCATCTGCTTGGTTAATCATTACTCCTCCTCCAATCCCCAACCTTGCAGAACTAGATTTTCCCAGTCACTTAAAATTAACCACACAAACTGCTGACTGCAGCGTTTCAATGAATTCGTAAAAGCCCACTACATATAGATGTATAAACTCCAAACTCCCTTTGTATGTATCTCAGTGTGCAAGCATGTTTAATAAATATCGGGCCTCATTACGACCCTGGCGGAAGACGATGGTGCTATTAGCACCATGGTCCATGCCGGTAAGTTTCCGACTCCGCCATGGAGAAAGGGGGAATTACCACCCCATTACAAGGTTGGCGGGTGTCACGATGCCTGCCCCCGGAAAGCCAGACCAGGCCCAGCAACCCCGGAAGCAGGCATCATGCCACTTGAAGCATGCCCAAAAACCCCAGTTAGGGGCTATTTGGCTACAGTCCTGGCGCCTATGGCTCCAGGCTCATAAGAATAAAGTCAGTCCTGGCGCCATGGGCGCCAGGCTCATTACAGAAAACTTACCTGATGCAGACCATGCTGCATACCTACCTGATGCAGACCATGCTGCACGATGCCACAAGCCAAATGAGGCTTAGAGGGACTATTTTACCTCAGGGACTCCTTTCCTCTCGGGTGGGGCTGTGGAAGAATACTTACCTGGGACTTCTTCCAAGTCTATTTAAGCCACACCCGGACAGCCACACGTGCTTCGCGTTATTCTGCGTGCTGCAGCGTAACGCTCACCGTGTCTTCAGCAGCTTCAGTCTTCAGCCACGCCCGCTTCAGCCCTGGAACTCCTGGAACAAGAAAAGGAGAAGAGATCTGAACAAAACCCTTACCTGAATCCTTGATCCAGCACATCGTCGATCTGGAAGTGCCGCGCTGAACTCACCATCCGGGGCTGCATTCCTTTACTCCATCGCAAACCCAGCATCTCCAGGCCATTCTTCAACACCTGGGGGAGACATGAACAAATAGGTGAGCAAGGGCAATACAAACCACCCCCAAAGACTTACCTGATTACCACAGGGGGGTACTCACCTCATCTCGGGTCGGCGCAGTCAATCCTGCATCACCGCCGCACCCCGGCCCCTAAGGGGAAAACAAGGACAATACAACCTACCCCCAAAGACTTACCTGATTACCACAGGGGGGTACTCA
Source organism: Ambystoma mexicanum (assembly GCF_040938575.1). Lineage (NCBI taxonomy): Eukaryota > Metazoa > Chordata > Amphibia > Caudata > Ambystomatidae > Ambystoma > Ambystoma mexicanum. The sequence goes on along the minus strand of NC_090933.1, from coordinate 638,768,224 downwards.
CCTCATCTCGGGTCGGCGCAGTCAATTCTGCATCACCGCCGCACCCCGGCCCCTAAGGGGAAAACAAGGACAATACAACCTAACCCCAAAGACTTACCTGATTTACCACAGGGGGGTACTCACCTCATTTCGGGTCGGCGCAGTTAATTCTGCATCATCGCTGTACCCCGGCCCCAAAGGGGAGAACCACAATAGACTTACCAGGATCTTACCAATTGCCACTTGGAACTCTTCTAGTGGTTTAAATCTGCAACCTGCAAGGAATCTGGCAGAGTGAAGATCAGACTTTTGAACTCTTACGAACGATTGGACATTAGAGTCAATACTGGAACTCGCCAATTCCTCCACTCCATTGAAGTAACTGGTCGTCTTCGCGCCCCTGCGCTCAACGCAGGATGGAGACCTCATCTTTCCAAATCATCAGGTGAGATTAAGAGGGGACTTCAGGAGTGTTCTGTGGGCAGACAAGGGGAGTGGGAAGGCGGGTTAACGCTCAGATTACGGGAGGTTAATTCCCCTTCTCCATTGCAGAAAGATATTCGTACGAGTCCAACAAACGAAGCTAAGTGGGTCTGTCCAGTCTGTCATCTCGGCTCTACGTGTTACTCTGGTGGAAGCAACAGCGGGCCAGTCCAGATCGACGCCCCTGTGGGAATCAGGTGAGCGTAACAGAACGCGAAGACTACCCACAAATACCCACCTGGGGCGTCATGGAGACCTCGGAAACTGATCAGTTGGCCCAATTATTAGGGGAACTAAGGGCAGAAGTGCATTCCGCCCGCCAAGAAACCAATGCTCTCAGGAGGGAATTGATAGTATCAAAAGAACAAACAGATGATTTGGCCAGACAGCTATTACAAAGCCAGGCTGGACAAACACCTTTACCTGGACTCGGGGCCAGCCCAGCTGCGGTGCCACCGAGTAACCCGGTGCAGATAAACCTTCCTGGAGCCGTTCCCTTGGCTCCGCCTGAACGCTTTGCCGGAGACCCAAAAAGGTTTCCTATATTCATGAATCAATGTCGCTTACACTTTTTATGTAGACCTGGCGCTTTCCCAAACGATCAAGCCAAGGTAGCTTTTGTACTGTCATATCTCAGCGGCAGTGCAGCGGACTGGTCCATTCCGCTAGTTAATTAGGATGACCCGATTCTTCGAGATTTCCAAGGTTTTCGAACAAGCATGGAAAGACTGTTCGCCCGACATTCCCAAGGACAGGCTTTGGATAACGAACTTTTATCTTTACGGCAAGGTAATCAGGATCTTTTATCTTACATTGCAACTTTCAATAGATTAGTTGTGGAAACCGAATGGCCTGAAGCTGAGCGAATTACATTATTCCATCGAGGGCTTCGGGGAGAACTCAAGGATGTTTTAGCCCAAGTCGTGAACCCGCCTCTAGACTGTGCTGAATATATAGATTTTGTGGTCCAGTTAGATCACAGACTTCAAACCAGAAAGGCTGAACGAACCCAGTTTGAAAACAGGGTCTTGGTTAAAACCTATGTAAGCTCTAAGGGGGTAGATGCCTCAGAACCCATGCAAATCGGGGGGGTTACAGGACCCTTAACCCAAAAGGAAAGAGAAAGAAGACGGAAACAGCAATTATGTCTATATTGCGGAGCTACTGGTCATTTCCTTCGGAACTGCCCTGTAAAACCACCCAAGAAAACTATAGGAGCAGCAGACGAAAACCACTTGAAACCTGACTCGGGAAACGACCACGCCCGGCAAGCGTAGAGGTCAGCTTGCCGAGCTTAAAGAAGGACACTCTGACCTCGCATTTCACCATACCCATGGTCCTTATAGATCCAGAGCAGCCATCACGCATGCACGCGGTAAAGGCGTACGTAGATAGTGGAGCCATAGGAAACTATTTGGACTGCGGATTGGCTTCCAGGATGAATCTATCTCTCACCCGAAAGACCACTGCCGATGTTGTCACCACTGTTGATGGAAGTGAAATTGCCTCTGGGCCCGTAACTCATTCCACTGCAGAGATGACATTGCTGGGCCAGGATGGACACCGAGAGGTTATGAGATTTGATTTAAATAAGGCTCCACAGTTTCAACTGATACTGGGAATCCCTTGGTTGGAAAAACACAGTCCCTGTATTGATTGGCGAGAGAAGAGACTAACCTTCCCAGAATGTGCTAACACCTGTTACCCAAAGAGAACTTTAAATTCAGTACTGGCCCCAATAATCCCAGCTGCCATACAATTACCTGCTGAATACCAAGACTTTCAGGATGTCTTTCAAAAGGAGCAGGCAAACACCTTACCACCGCACAGATCGTATGATTGTCAAAAAGATCTCATACCAGGAGCACAACCACCTTGCAGCAGAATCTATGCCCTCACGGAACCTGAAAATCTCCACTTGCGCCAGTACCTAGACCAGTATCTTGCTAATGGCTTCATCCGTCCGTCCAAGTCCCCTGCATCTTCCTCTTTGTTCTTCGTGCCTAAAAAGGAAGGCGACCTTAGAACATGCATTGACTACCTTCGCGCTGAATCAGATAACTATCAAGAATCGATACCCATTGCCTTGGATCCCTGAACTACTAGACCAGGTAAAGAACGCTTGTATATACACAAAACTAGACCTTCGGGGGGCATATCATCTGGTACGCGTCAAAGAGGGTGACGAATGGAAGACTGCTTTTCGCACCAAGTACGGATTATTTGAGTACCACGTCATGCCTTTCGGACTGTGTAACGCACCAGCGGCCTTTCAGTTCTTCATGAACAATGTCTTCCGAGAGCTCATCGATGTTTGTGTGGTCGTTTACATCGACGATATCTTAGTATACTCCCTATCAGAATCCGATCATGTAAAGCACATCCGAGCAGTCCTAGAGAAGTTACGCCAGTATAAGTTATATGCTAAACTGGAAAAGTGCATCTTTCACACTACGGAAGTAGAGTTCCTTGGATTTATTCTGACCCCGAAAGGAATCCGGATGGATACACGTAAGGTGGAAGCAATTCTTAATTGGCCTTCGCCAAGCTCAGTCAAAGGAGTTCAAAGCATGCTCGGCTTTGCCAATTTCTGCCGCAGGTTTATCCCGGACTTCTCACACATTGTACATCCCATTACAGCACTATTGCGAAAGAATAAACGCTTTGCATGGACAGAAGAAGCCGAGAACGCCTTCCAAGAGTTAAAAAAGAAATTCACGTCCGCTCCTGTATTACGACACCCGCGCCCAGAGCTTCCCTACATAGTGGAAACAGATGCATCCAGTTCAGCTATGGCAGCAGTGCTCTCCCAAAAGGATCCCGAAACTAATGGGCTGTACCCAGTGGCGTTTTGGTCAAGAAAGTTTTCGGCTCCCGAATTAAATTATGCCATAACCGACAAGGAGCTGTTGGCCATCAAGTCCGCCTTCAAGGCTTGGCGGCACTATCTGCTGGGCGCCAGACATACCATTACGGTCATCACTGATCACCGCAACTTACAATACCTAAAGGTAGCCAAGGCCCAATCTTCACGCCAACTCCGTTGGGCATTGTTCTTCGCCGAGTTTGATTTTGTAATAACCTATCGACCAGGTTGTAAAAATGGAAAAGCTGACGCCTTTTCCTGAATTGGAATGGGAGAAACAGAAAGAGCTTTAGAACCTGTACCCATAATTCCCGAACAGAGGATCCTTGTCCTGACATCCATACACTCTCTGCAGGACATTCAAGAAAGGGTCCATCAACTCTTTGATTCCGATGCCTTACAGGGCTGGGCAAGGAAAGGTCCAGAGTATTCTGTCACCAACAATCTACCTTATTACCAAGGCCGGCTATTTCTGCCACTAGAGGAACTACAGAAACTTGTCATTTCTCATTACCACAACACCTTGATGGAAGGGCATCCTGGCATTGCAAAAACTGAAGCCAAAATTAAGAAACAGTTTTGGTGGCCCACCTGGCGAAAAGATGTCAAGTTGTTTGTCATGTCTTGTGGCATTGCGCTCAAAATAAAGGGGAAAAGAAAAAACCCGCTGGATTATTACAACCATTAGACATACCACCTACTCCTTGGCATACCTTGTCATTAGACTTTATCACGGATTTACCCCCGTGCAACGGTTATAACACTATTCTAGTTATTGTAGATCTTTTTTCTAAAATGGCCCATTTCATTCCTTTAAAAGGAATACCTTCAGCTTCAATCCTGGCCAAGGAGTTCCTTGAAAATGTTGTCCGCCTACATGGCTTTCCTTTCGTGTTAATTTCGGACCGGGGAAGTCAATTTATTTCACATTTTTGGAGGAAGTGCTGCCAGCTGGCACAAATTGATGTTAGGCTTTCAACCAGCCACCATCCCCAGACCGACGGTCAAACAGACAGAACCAACCAAACTCTTGAGTAATACCTACGTTGTATGCTACATCAATCTAAGGGGGATTGGAAAGACATTCTTTGGATCACCGAGTATGCATACAATAATTCTGTACACTCAGGAACTAAACAAAGCCCTTTTTTTTACCATATATGGTCACCATCCTCGAACCTCAGATTTAGACTCTCCCCAGCATTTAGAGATGCCCGCGGTGGACCATCTCCACGCTGTTATCAAACAAGCCTTTAAAGAGGCGACTGCACATTTACAAAAGGCTAAGGATAAATACAAGAAGGATGCTGATAAACACAGGAGTGAAGCACCGCAATACCAAGTAGGGGACCAAGTATGGTTAGCCACCAAGTACTTACCACTCAAGGGAACACAGACTTTTAACCCCAGGTATTTGGGACCTTATTCTATTAAGGCTATAATTAACCCAGTGGCCGTCAAGTTGGACCTGCCTGGTCATATGCGTGTTCATCCTGTTTTTCACGTGTCTCTTTTGAAGCCTGAGCAACCAGGAACTAGGCTAACCACCCCACCTGAACCTATCCTCATAGACGGAGAACCCGAATTCAAAGTCAAGAATATCTTGGACTCTAAAAGGGTGAGATCAAAACTCTTCTATCTCATTGATTGGAAAGGTTATGGTCCGCAAGAAAGATCTTGGGAGCCTAGTGACCATGTGCATCCACCTCAATTAGTGAAAAGGTTTCACCAAGAATTTCCAGACAAACCTAGGCCGAGAGGGAGAACAGCTTTAGGAGGGGCCTTGAGGGGGAGTGCTGTCACGATGCCTGCCCCCGGAAAGCCAGACCAGGCCCAGCATCCCCGGGAGCAGGCATCATGCCACTTGAAGCATGCCCAAAAACCCCAGTTAGGGGCTATTTGGCTACAGTCCTGGCGCCTGTGGCGCCAGGCTCATAAAAATAAAGTCAGTCCTGGCGCCATGGGCGCCAGGCTCATTACAGAAAACGTACCTGATCCAGACCATGCTGCATACCTACCTGATGCAGACCATGCTGCACGAAGCCACAAGCCAAATGAGGCTTAGAGGGACTATTTTACCTCAGGGACTCCTTTCCTCTCGGGTGGGGCTGTGGAAAAATACTTACCTGGGACTTCTACCAAGGCTATTTAAGGCACACCCAGACAGCCACACGTGCTTCGCGTTATTCAGAGTGCTGCAGCGTAACGCTCACCGTGTCTTCAGCAGCTCCAGTCTTCAGCCACGCCCGCTTCAGCCCTGGAACTCCTGGAACAAGAAAAGGAGAAGGAGAAGAGATCTGAACAAAACCCTTACCTGAATCCTTGATCCAGCACATCGTCGATCTGGAAGAGAGACGCCTTCACAGGTGCGTTGCCACGCACCTCGCAGCGCCGCGCTGAACTCACCATCCGGGGCTGCATTCCTTTACTCCATCGCGAACCCAGCATCTCCAGGCCATTCTTCAACACCTGGGGGAGACAAGAACAAATAGGTGAGCAAGGGCAATACAAACCACCCCCAAAGACTTACCTGATTACCACAGGGGGGTACTCACCTCATCTCGGGTCGGCGCAGTCAATCCTGCATCACCGCCGCACCCCGGCCCCTAAGGGGAAAACAAGGACAATACAACCTACCCCCAAAGACTTACCTGATTACCACAGGGGGGGTACTCACCTCATCTCGGGTCGGCGCAGTCAATTCTGCATCACCGCCGCACCCCGGCCCCTACGGGGAAAACAAGGACAATACAATCTAACCCCAAAGACTTACCTGATTTACCACAGGGGGGTACTCACCTCATTTCGGTTCGGCGCAGTTAATTCTGCATCATCGCTGTACCCCGGCCCCAAAGGGGAGAACCACAATAGACTTACCAGGATCTTACCAATTGCCACTTGGAACTCTTCTAGTGGTTTAAATCTGCAACCTGCAAGGAATCTGGCAGAGTGAAGATCAGACTTTTGAACTCTTACGAACGATTGGACTTTAGAGTCAATACTGGAATTCGCCAATTCCTCCATGCCAGTGAAGTAACTGGTCATCTACGCGCCCCTGCGCTCAACGCAGGATGGAGAGCTCATCTTTCCAAATCATTAGGTGAGATTAAGAGGGGACTTCAGGAGTGTTCTGTGGGCAGACAAGGGGAGTGGGAAGGCGGGTTAACACTCAGATTACGGGAGGTTAATTCCCCTTCTCCTTTGCAGAAAGATATTCGTAAGAGTCCAACAAACGAAGCTAAGTGGGTCTGTCCAGTCTGTCATCTCGGCTCTACGTGTTACTCTGGTGGAAGTAACAGCGGGCCAGTCCAGATCGACGCCCCGTGGGAATAAGGTGAGCATAACAGCGGGGCGGTAATTCCGCCTTCATCCTGTTTTTCATGTGTCTCTTTTGAAGCCTGTGCAACCAGGAACTAGGCTAACCACCCCACCTGAACCTCCATGGCCCTTCCCCATTCCCATTTTTGCCCCATAAGGCTCAATGGGAATGGGGAAGGCGCTAAGTACTGTGCCGCAAATTGCGGCACCGTAATTAGCACCAAGGTCCCTTTGCGGGTCCCTACTTTAACGGCTGGTCTACACCAGCCGTTAAGGTCGGGTCCCGCAAAGGGGCCTCGTAATTAGGCGGGAATAGGTTAACGGCGCCGCAGCCTTTTATGGCGTCGTTAACCCATTAGCGCCTGGGTTGTAATGAGGCCCATTGTCTTTTCTCTATAGTGGGTCCTCCATGACCAGTCCCCTTCCTTGCATGTGCATTATGACAACTCCTCACTGCCCAGTCTCTAGGCACTTCATCACACATTATATCTGGATCGTGTTTTATATTTCATTTGGTGGTTTTGGTATTTGTCTTTCTACGCACGTGCAAATCTCAACTTGCACACAAAGTAACACTTAAAGTAACAGATCCCATTCACATTTACCTATACTGGATACACATGATATTGCAACATTACGCCCATTTTGCCAAACCCCTATTCATAAATAGGGCGCGCACAACATGAAAACCTCTTTATCATTGGGATCTTTCCTGACCACCCCAACAAGTTAGAAGATGTAGAGGGAATGGGAACTAGATTGGGTGAAAAGGAGAAGGGGGTTTGCCTATTTGCATTAACTGAGCTCTATTGGCCCAGTGTAATTGAACACAGGTAGGTTGGCATCAGTGCATTTGAAAGGGCTTTCCAGTAGAGGGCTGCCTCGTTAGCCACTTTTATTGGAGGGAGGGAGCAGTTATACTGTGAATGTGTTAAATGAGAGAGGGTGTATGACACTGGGACGAATGTTTTTAGATAGCTAAGTGGATTGCATAGATGAGAGCCCCATGGATCTTTCTCTTGCCTTACAGAGTTTCTGAGTTTAGTGGTTCGGCAGTGATTAGGCATTTGTGAAAGATTGGGGATTCAGTCATGGATCCTCTCGGGAGGGCAGGCAGCTTGCTGCCTGCTGAATCTAAGTTAGGGATACATATCATACAGCATATCATACAGCAATTTGAGTCTTGATTAAAACACAATAAAGGGAAGTATTGTGCTTTGACCCAAAAAGATCCTTGATGTGCTAAAATGTGAGGGATACGCGGAACAAATATTGGTGATGCAGTTAATATAGCCACCTTCCTTTGTGTAGTGAATACTTAACTCATTGTTTAAACCATTATGAATGTTCTCATTTGGTTAATCTGTCTAATGCTAATAGCATTCGCCCGATCATTCATTAAAGAAAAACATGGTATTGATGGCTTTGGAAATAACATTAAGTCTAAAACCATGATTAGGGGGGTCAGGTTTGAGCTGATAGTTGGACATCCACTGTACATCATACTTTGTTGAACGAGAGATACCTTAATATAGTCAAGATTTAGGTGATGCAATTATTACTTAGGCCGGCTGAGAACCACTTTATCTGCTATTGGCCCAAAATACTATGGGCCTGATTCATGGAATCCATGCATAAGTCACCCAAAGCCCTGTGCTCCACAAACGAATGTGCGCGTCCCTACATGCAAACTTTCCTCTGCACGTATTCATGGATTCCAAAGCGCATTTCAACCTGACCCACAAAGAAAACCGAGCTGCGTAGGGAACGCCCACAACACGTCCCCACACAAACCAAAAACATAGCATTAGACCAACCTTTCCGCAAACATCCGCGTCCACACCTGACCCAACATCCAATACTCCTGCGAAACTGCGCAGGCTCCCTCGTAAGTCAGGTCTGCACCCCTGCGAAAACGCATGAGCACCCTCGTAAGTCAAAGCTGCAACCCTGCGAAATCCGACAAGCTCCCTCGTAAGTCAAGGCTGCCCCCCTGCGAAAATGTGCAAGCCCCCTTGCAAGTCAAGGCTGCACCTCTACAAAAACGTGTGAACCCCCTCGCAGGTCAAGCCTTCACCTCTACAAAAATGTGCAAGCTCCCTCGTAAGTCAATACTGCACCCCTGCAAAACAGTGTGAGCTCCCTCATAAATCAAGATTGAACCCCTGTGAAACCCTGCAAGACCCATGTAAATAACAGCTGCACCCTTGCGAAACTGCAAACCATCGCCCCTACTCCCAAGGCACCCAAAATATATACCCTGACTACACATCAGCCCCCCCCAAGCCCAGACACTGCCCACCATCCCCCTTACCTCTGCCACTACCCAAGTCAGCCCCCTCAAGTCCTCATACCACCCACCAGCCCCACTCACCTCTGCCATTACCCGAGGCAGCCCCCTCAAGTCCTCACACCACCCATCAGCCCCCCTCACCTCTGCCACTACCCCAGGAAGCCCCCTCAAGTCCACACACCACCAACCAGCACCCTCACCTCCATCACTACCCCAGTCAGCCCCCTCAAGTCCTCAAACCACCCACCAGCGCCCGCACCTCCACCACTACCTCAGTCAGCCCCCTCAAGTCCTCACACTACCCACCAGACACCCTCACCTCTGCCACTACCCCAGTCAGCCCCCTCAAGTCCTTGCACCACCCACCAGCCCCCCTCACCTCTGCCACTACCCCCAGCAGCACCCTGACAGTCTGCCACCCAACCAGTCCAGTATATAGCTGCAACGCACCTGAACCTCTGTGGTCTGCCTCCACCATGAAGCAGCCCTCCAATATGTCCACCACCAACACGATCACCTGGAAGCACTGAAGATCAATCCAGGATCGTATCATTCCCATCACTCCCTGGCAGATCTGAATCTGCAGTACCACAACTGCACAGCACAATATAACACCAACAACACTGTGACCACCCTATCCACATGTGACATGTGAATGGCACAGCAACTGAAAGTGTGTTGAGGACAGAAGCAAACAGAATCAAACGTTGGTCAGATCCACGAATAATGACTAGGCACGTTACAGCCTATGCGTAAGTAACCCTGTGGTAGGGATGGCAAAGTCCCTTTCAGGGATGACAACATTACAGGCCTGTGCATGGGTGATGGGGGGGTCAGTCAGAGAGTGCACGAGACAGGAAATGTGTGCTCACAGAATCAGCAAACATGGGACACAACCGGGACATGGTAATTGCATGTCCCGAGAGGTCTTGGACCAAGCATCTTCACTGCGGTCTAGGATTACATGCTGCGTTTCTCAGGGCGCTTGCTTGTCGCCCACCCTTTTCAATGTCTACATCCGTCCTCTAAGCGAGTTATTAGATGATTCAGGGATCGTGTTCACTAATTATGCTGATGACACTTAGCTTTTGATAGAATTGTCAGGTGACTACTCCATCGATTCAGACAAGGTACAGGATGCATACAATGTGGTAAAGAACTGGATGACTACCAATTGGCTATGTTTGTATCGCTCTAAGACAGAACTATTGATCTCCCCAAGCTTGAGCAAAGCTAGATCCTCGTTTTTCGAGTTTCAGTATCAAGAGACATGACATTGGTGTGCAAGAAAAGGTGAAAACAATTGGCGTGTTCTTTGAAGCGTCCTTGGGAGCTGACACTTAGGTGGGTAGTGTTACTAAGAAATCCCAATATCACCTAAGGTTGTTGAGGCTTGTGAAGCCCTAGGATAATTCTACAAAACAAGGCAGCACGCATTGTGAGGAATGTCTCGAGAAGAGAACATGTCTCCACTTATAGGACAGATCTTCACTGGCTCCCGATCTCAGGTAGAATTAAGTTTAAGATTTATAGTTTGGTACATTGATTGTGACTTTGGTTTTGCCCCTCTTTATCTGAAGGAGTGTCTGACTCAAAAAAAGGCTCTTCGTCCGACTTGGTCAGCTGGAACATATAAATTGACCTGCCCCAGAGTAAAATGAACTAGAGGCAGTGGTCGCTCTTTCCCAGTTCATGCCTCTAGGGCATGGTATTCGCTTCCAGCGGATCTATGCACGGAGAAGAACCTTTTAGTGTCCCGAAAAAGATTGAAGACCCTGCTTTTCACCTAAACTGTTGCATTGTTCTTTTTCTGACACTGATTGTGACTTTTTGTAGTCCTGTCTTGTTGTTGGTTGTTGAACCTTGTGTTTCTGTTTTCACTTTGATGCCTGTGGACTTAGGCACAATATAAATCTATAAATATATAAATATAAATAAATAAAAAAACTGCATTCCAATGGCAGAGGTGGAGCAATACATGAGAGCAGGCAGTGTGTCACTGCACAAGCTTGTGGGTGTGTGAGCATGACATGGGAGTGACACAGCAATTAAATAACAAATGCGTAAGTGATGTGTCCAGGCCACCTGTCCACAGTGAACCCACCTCCCACTGCAGCACCCACAATGCTAAATACACACTACAGTTAATAGAGTGTGGGCAGATAAACAATCCCAAACATTTGCAAAGGAGACCGATGAAGAACAGTGCACCTGAAATTAAAACAATGCGAAAGGGTGCAAATACACATGAACAGGTGGCATTCCATCCACAATTAGAGTCAACCAAAAAACACATAACACATCCACACATCACTGCAACCATACCTGCATGTACACCATCAAACACACAACAGAAGCCTTCAAGCCAACCACTCTGACGCAAAACACGCAGTGATGCTGCACATGAAAATGAAAATCATCCAGTGCAGCCTCCAGTCGTCTGATGGCCTCACCCCCACATGTCAGGCTCATGTGCACCCCTCCACTCGAAAGAATCACAGCAACAACACGGCACACACATGCACGCCACAATACACATGACCTGCAATGAAGAGATTCACTTGGCAAAATGTAAAGTATCAAATGTATAGACAGACAAATTAACTGCATGAAGCGTGGAATGTAATGATATAAAACCAGTTTTCAATACAACTATATACACGAAAAACTGGGAATCAATGTTCAAGAAATCTGGGGTAAAAGAAGGAAAAAGAAATGAACCCTATTCCTAAAGAACTATATACCTGAACAACTGGGAAGGAAAGTCACTGAACTCTGAGGCAAAAGAAAAAAACATAAATGAAACTTATACCTAAAGAACTATATAAAAACGCAGCGCACTATTTCTCCTCACCAATTTCTGACAACCTGTCGACCAGGGCTAATTCACAGGCCACATCCTCAGGTCAGTCTCCGTTGTTGCCTGGTGGGTTTACAGGATGGACAACAATTGATGTTCCGTTCCCTGTGCTGATCTGCAAGTCACCTCGAGGATAGCAGCCGGCCTCCTTGCCTGACGCAGCGCCACCTCAGCCCTGGCCACCATATCTTGTGCCTCCCATGCCCACTGCCTCGTCTTGCCTGAACATGGAAGAAATGGCGTTCAACGCCCCCACATGGTCCTCCTGCCTCATTGTTGTCACCTGCTTCCTCTGGGTGGTTTGTCCTACGACAGTCTGCCTCCTCATATTTGCAACCTGCTGATTCTGTGGACAGTGCACGCTGTGTCAGTATACTCTTTGAAGTTATGACAATTGTCAGGGGCATACGGCACCTGCACTGCTTGGAGGTGCCTGCTGACCCTCCATTGCCTGTGCCAATTTCAGTGCCTGGTGACCACCTTAGCTGACGTAGATGGGACTCCCATCTCGGGCAGGGACGTTAGCTCCACCAACTGGGGCATTGGTGGTGGGACTGGTGTATAGGGGGCTGTGCTGGTATGTGGCCCGGAAGGCACCCTGGAGGATGACTGGCGCACAGAGGAGGAAGTCGAGGAGGGGGTCGCAGCAGTGAACAGGCCATGTGAGTCCACCAGAGAGCAGGCCTGCTGCCAGCAAGGCCATGAGGTGGCACAGCTCATTATGATGATGGGCAAGCATAGCACGAGTAGCCTGTCCATCATCATGAATGACTGCAGTCCGTCTTGTGAGGCCGATCAGCAGTACCTGATCCTTGATGGACACATCAGCTGGTAAGGGGATGCTGGTCTGGGTGGAGGCATCCTGGAAGGTGCACACTGCTGTATCGGATGGCCCAGGGACAGGAATTTCATCAGGCACCTCCATGGTGGCCTGCACAGCCTCATGTCCCTGGGACAGGGTTGCAGCATGGACACCCACCTCGACACCCCCACCTGACCCCATGGACTGGGCTTCAATGGTCCCCTTGTCGGCCACCCCCTCCGTTACCTTGGATGACTCCAGGATGTCTTCCCCTGTGGATGGCCTCTGTGTGGCATCACCTTATCCCACTGCTGCTGAGGAGTCCCCTGCCACCTTCACCTCCTGGGACTTACCCCCAGCAGCCATGACCGATGTTCCTGGTGCTACCTCAGCCACATTGCTCCCCGAAGATGAGCTGTTGCGGGGGAGTGGCTGGGGCCTGTGCCTTCGTCTGGTGGAATGGTCCCGACTTCCATGCTCCATAGCACTGCTTCTGCCCTCTAATCAACCTGCAGCAACTGCAGTAAAGGAGACACAGAACAGCTCATAAGTATACAGTGTAAAAGCCTGTGTGGCATACACAACATTAACAGTAACATGAATTGTCCACGGTACAATCAGCAACATACACACTCACATACATGGACATAAAATTCACATTCAAACAGACACAAAAACCCAGGCTCAATGACAACCACAGTCATGACACATTTACATGTGCACACAGTGCAAATAGGGCAGTGTGCAGACACATAACAAGAGAAATGACATGGCACAATGGCAAAGGCAACGCAACCCAACTGCAACCTGCTATGTTGCCACGGGAGACATGCCACAGGAGCACAGGGGTGGGCAGGGAGTCAACTGGTGGGTTGGTCAAACACGCAATAAATAGAAGGGCAGATGAGTTGGGATACCGTAGTGTACACATTGGCGGCAAGACAAACAGTGGAATGTTGGCCCCCAGTAGACACTCATGATTGCACCACTCACAGCAAGGCCATGCCAACACCTGCTTGGGCATCTGCCCACACAATCACATCAAACAACATGCTTTCCTCACAGCCCGACCTGTGAGCATGCAACACATACATGCATCAATTGTACAGGCACACATGAGTATGCCATATCCCCAAGCACATACACATGACATGCGCACACATCAACTCAGAGTACACATGCAGCACCATGACGAAATGACAAAGCCACAACGTGAATCAGATGTAGAGGGTGGTTAGCCACACATTGCAATTGTTCGCACAACATCATGTCCATCATGCATGCACCTCACATGGACACCATATTCTCATCTGGCACCCTTGCCATCCAAGCACGTCTTACCATCGAGTGACATTGTATGGGTATGGTATACACAACTGTACAACTAAACAGACTGCAAATACCAGCACATGTCCAATGAACAGATATCACACTTCACACGTGGGGATCTTTGTCTGGGGACTGCATGCCGCTGTGGATAGCTGAAACACACATGTCATATACATAAGGGTGTGACTACAAACATGCAGGCACATGCACAACACACATGCACTGTAGATCAATGCACCACATGGCTAATCACCAGCAGCCTCACGACGATGTTTCAAATCACAGATCTGGGAATACAGCTCTGGGTAGAACCTCGCCAGGACCGGCATGTTGTTGGATGAAAACCTGCATCTTCCCGCACAGTGCACCTCCACGGTTGCACCGACCTTCATGGCACACAAGACCTTGGTGTGGGTCCTGGATTTGAGATCGTCCCATTGCTTATGGACGATCTTGGGGCAGTGGAATGCCACCCCCTATGTATTGATGGCAGCAGTTATGTCCCCCCAGATCTGCTTGCATCCTTCTTTGCTACTTTGCTTCGCTGGGTCAAAGAGGGCAGCATAGTTGTCCAGGACCTGATCCAACAGGATACCAACATCCATGGAGCTGAAGTTGGCAGCCCTCTACCTTGCTGCCGTGGGGTTGCCGCTCTGTTCAGAGGAAGATGGTGCAGACATGGCAACCCACGAGGCAGGTGTGGGTGGGGAAAGTGGTCCAGGAAATGGACTGTGGAGCAGTGTTGGTGGAATGGAGAGGTGGGAGTGATACGGCAGCTGAGGTGGTCAAAGGGCCGGACACAGGAGCATAGGCAATGGCAGGTCAGCAAGCATTCTGAACGCAGTGCAGGTGGGCAGCAGGCACTCTCACTGGACAGGCAGCAGATGGCAAGGTGGGAGGGAGCACAGGAAAGGAGGAGGCAGGTAAACTGGCACACAGGCAGGAGAGGGGTTTCTTCTGTGTATAGCGATGAAAGCAGCCGAAAACAAAGTAAAAGGCCTTAGTGCGTAAGTTATGTGACACATGCTGCACCCAGCGTACCTACGTGGCACACAGCATTGACGGGGATACATAACATCATAGATGTGCGACACTGGTTGTGTGCATGAAGGAATTAAGACGAACAAGTATAATTTACACATATTTGGGAGTGCTATGCAATCCATTCCCTTCAGGTACTGCATACCATATTTTTATTTTTGGCAGTTGCCTCTGCGCATACGTGCAAGTATGTTTGTCCATATTCAAGCCTACGGTGTGTCATGTACGCAATTCTTGGTTTTGAAGTGCCGCCGTGAATCCAGTTATCACATATGCAATTTTTGGCTTTAGGGGTGCCTCTGCGCATCCCGTACCACTTTATTCACTTTTTGGAAGCTTTCCAGGTATCGTGAACACAATGTTTTAGTTTAGGGGTGCCTCTGTGTATCGCATACTGCTTTTTTCACTTTTCAGAACTTTTCTGGGTATCGCATATGCAATTTTTGAGTTTAGGGGTCCCTCTGCGTATCACGTATCATAGTTTCTTTCTTTTGGGGAACATCGGAGACTTGCTGGACCACACATCTATGTTACACGACACGTAGACTGTACCCTTCATAATTTTGCGAAAAACAAGATCTTGGTGTGCCGTCCATCCATCTGTTACACCTGAAACATGAGTGCAAAGGCCCCAAGAGGGAAATGGTGCAGCCGGGGTCAGGGACCAGGTGAGGACACATCTGGGCCAGCCCCAGGAGGATATGGAGGGCCTCAGACCATAGGTGACCCGGCACCTGGATGCCAACAAGGTCGCAGACTGGGGGTGAAGCACCACCACTTAGGTCCCCACGTGCCAAGAAGGGATGCCCTGAAGATGAGGAAGAGGCTTCAAACCCAAGACACGGCACAGGAGACTGGTCTGATGAGGAAAAGGCGCTTCACTGATGAGGCGCTCCAGATCCTCATTGACTACCTAACTGCACAGCGGATGGTGCATTGGCAGCGGGTCACAGAGCAGTTCAGAAGCGGTGAAATGATCTCACATGGACGTAGTGTCAACCTGAACTCTGCACTGGCCACAGGAGGGGGCCACCAGAGGAGGAGCAGCTGACACTGCATGAAGAGGCCACAAGTCAATTCATCACCCTTGTGCAGGTGCAAGGCATGGGAGGCTTGGAGAATTATGAGGACACATCTGGTGAGTGGCATTTATTGTGCATCGTATGTTCCGCCAATCATGTAAGACACCCCATATATGTGTAGTGGAACATCTGTCTGCAGTTGTTTAGCATCCTTGGGTGACACATGTTTGGTAATGTTTAGACTCATGTCACATGGCTTTCATTCTAGCTGTGGACGTAGGTTTGGTGTGCATTGCGTGCTTCATACACATTGGATCTGTTGGGAAGGAAATTAACCTCTCCCACCCATAGGCGCTTTAGAGTGAGGCGAATCACATAGATACAACTGTGATGTAGCAGGGGGGCATGCTAAGAAACCTTGCACAAACACAATATTACATGAAATACAGATGTGTAGACCTGGTGCATGCATATAAGTAAGCACTAACTATTTTTCATAGTGATGGTAGAAACATTCAGCCCACATGGCCGCGCGGTAAGCACATGCCCAACGAAGAAACCTGTACAGGCCCAATGAAGAAACCTGAACAGGCCTAACCACTGATGGTAGAAAGAACCCGCGCTGCTAACTCCCATAGAAACTTATCTTTGTTCCATAACTGTTGCGAATACTTGTTATCCAAAGAAAGAATGTGCCCTGCAAGGCCGTGAAACAGCACCATGCGCCTCACCATGCACATTTATCACAGCCAGGCCAAAAGCAGACCTCCAACCCCAACCCAGCCCACCAGGAGTTATGACACCCACAGCTGCCCCAGTATAAGACCCCTAAATTCCACAATAGTAGGTGACCCCAGACCACCAACCATAAACCCAGTGGTTATAAAAGATCTAAAGAACATGGGCATGCTACCTTATTTCATGATGACACACTTACTTTGTAATATGAGGTACAGGGAGGCATAAATTATAGTCCAAAGTGAGGGTGGAAACCTTGGGTGCGGTTAGTGCGATACGGAATGAGAGAAGAATATGTGGGTTAGCATGATCTTAAGCCTCCCCCTCAGTGGTTGAAGTGAGCGGGAGCTGTGCTCCTCTACTTTTTCTAATTAAGTTTTACAGTTCTTATACTTTTATTTTAAAAAGAAACCGTTCCAAAACGGTTTCATTTTAAAATAAGTGGAGGAAGAAGTTCAAACTTACACTTTCACTGCAACTCACTAAACGTTTCCTTAAGCAGAAGGTGCATGTGTTTGGGGGTTTGCATTGTGTGTGGGAGGAGGCGTGGTGATGGGGTTTGTGGGGAGGAGGGCAGGCCAGCAGGGAACATAGTTCCACTATTTCATTTTCTACACTACGACCACTGCTCCCACTATTCCAGTCCCAGTGCTTCCCAGGTGCCTGCCCTAATGATACAATAGCATTGTCTTACAATAGTAACGAAAGAGGAACGTGACCTTCATTCCCTGGAGACGATGAGCCCAGCTCACCCAACGTGATGAAAGATGGACGGACAGGGCTGGGACCAATAGCAGCCTGGTATCCTCTATGGAGCAGGCCGCCCATGTATAGGGTGTCACCAACCAGCAATGCAGGTTTTTACTGTTCATGTGATGTCATTAGTGACAATGTGTTTCCTTATAAGCTTCTGCTTATACTATCTCTCGGCAGAACCTTCTTAAGCAGCAGAGTTCTTTGCTGTCCTAACTACTTTTTGTGTGATTAACACTTGTTATCCTTGCAAGAATCTCTTAGCCTTTTTTCCCTAGCTGGTTGTATTTTTCTGGCATCAGCGTTTAGGGGCGCGCCTTCAGAGCCTATGAGCGTTCAACTTTATGCCTGCTATCATGTGGTGGATGGATCACGGGTTTGTGTGTGCCTTTTTCTGAAGCAATGTTCCATGTTGAAATCCATGAATATGGTTGGGTTTGCGGTGGAATGGACGTGCGATTGCTTGGCATGGACTGTCCCTCAACACGGCCACATTTTCCCTTGTTCTTCCTCATTCTGCCTTTTACCGCCCCCTATTTAGGTCTCTGCGCAGGCCCGGCCCACACGTGCCCAGCATGCTCTGAGTCCCTGCGAAGCCCGGAAAAGTCACGTAAGGTCGATAACAGGAATCAACAAACAGGGTTTTGCACACAGAATGTCCTGATTTTTCACGCAATTAATTCCATGAATCAGGGCCTATGACTTAATGGTGTAGATCTTCTGCGTGCTACACAATGTGCCACATACTGTAATTCACTGCACATACGCATCCTTACGCTGAGCCATATTGTGCTGCCAAAACATAACAGCTGATTACCTTGGTACCATGGAACTGATGGTGCTAGCATTTGAAGGTGATGCTCCCCTAACGGCGAGCAATGTATCAGTATCATGAAAATAAAATTCTGTGAAAACCTTGCCTATTCCTAGGATTTGTTGAACTATTCAATACATATTTTGCTAGTAGTGCGTATCTGTAAAGGCTACCACCAGAAGAGAGAAGTTATGATATAACTGGTCTACTTGATGCAAATAAAGATAATAGCCGGAAAACATACAGGAGCTAATTATGCTCCTATTCATAGTTTGACAGCAGGTACCTGGTACGTGTGAACTCAGACATAGCCAGGTCCCCGCCACATAATTTTCATCGTGTATGCCACCTTTTGCCCTGCACTTTTGCAAAGTGCAAAGTGAGTAAACGCTGCCTGGCATGCTCACATGCTAGGCAGCGTTTACTTGTAACTGTGAATGCTGCTTATCATGCATGCATGGCAAGCAGCATTCACACTTACAAGTAAATGCTGCCTGTCTTGTGAGCATGTCCAGCAGCATTTAATTGTAATTGTACATGCTGCCTGCCATGCGCAAAGCAGGCAGCATGTACAATGGATCTCTATGGGGTCCGCCGGCTTTATGCATACATCCAGCTGACCCCATAGGGATCTCCAACATTTGCGCTGGCATGAAATTCCATGCTGGCACAAATGCTGCAGCATTTGTATGGCAAAGAGAAAAGAAAGTGGCCGAAACACAAGTTGTGTAGCACCCCTCCTCAGACTCCTCTGCACCATAGAAATTATTGAAAATGGGGCGTAACATTAATGGAAGGTGTTACAGGCTTTTACGCCTTCCATTAACGTTACTCCCCTATAGAAATGAGCACTGCAGTGATCATTGCAAGTGTATAGGATTATTGAGCTGTACTGTACCAAAACCTCTAGGAGAGGCACCTGGACTGCGCATGATAATATAGGTGATGAACAATCATACGACTTTTTGAGTTTGATTAACTCCCGCACAACTTTGTGCTTAACAAAGAGCCAAACAACCTGTAATCCCTATGCTGACGATGACCTTAAAAATAGGTGGAGATTTTTGACTCCTTGATAACTAATGACAAGACATTACCACCCACCAACAGCTTCCCAAATCAATATATTATTTTAAAAGTTGTGGTTTAGTGTGAAATGTAAGCAAAATAATTAGGATCCTACTTCATCCAAACTCGAAAATTTGAACTTTTTTGTGGCAAAATCTAGTATGTGTGATTCAATTTTGAATATGCAACAACTATGTTGTGCACGTTGTCTCGGCTTTAAGAGGCGGTCAGTAATTCATTTGACAAGATTTAAAGGAACTAGATATTTCCATTGGGTATGCTGCCATCTAGTGGGCAAATAACATATTGGTTGTCCATTCGGAAGTAAGGTGGGTCGACATGTGCATTACGTTGGTTTATTGATATGTGAAAAAGACCAAACAGCCAATACAAATTATTTTAAAAATCGTGTGTCATATTAATATTCAAAGGGGTTCAGATGCAAGACTGTCTGTCACATACGGCGGAAAATGTTGCGTGCATGCGACAAAGAGCTCGCACTCCAGTCTGCACTGAAAAACGAATTATGCATGTACGCTGCAAGCTTCACTGCTTATGGTCAGCTAGAGTTTCCTGCATTTAATTAAAAACGGGTAGATCAAATGAAAGTTCTCAACCTTTGCACATTTTCAAACAAATGTAAATAGTTGTGTTAAGGTGTATTCAGCATCTGATCGTCAACATGGAAACCTGTGGTGGATTTCGAATGAACGGATGGCGCTTCCCCACGTCTGCGTTCTTTACCCTCGGCAGGCGAAAGACCACAGCAGCAAGAAGACATTGAAGACTGCGCTATTTCATTTTTCTTGATATGCTGCTATATTATGGAAAGGTTTGTCATCCAAATATCAATCAATCATAATCTTTATTAGACTGCAAGTCATCAGGTTATGTTATGTTATGTCGTGTTATGTTATGATGATTTATACTGTGCACCGCTGCCATCTGCATGGTTTCCAGGCACTCTACAAAGTAAACAAATATACAAGTTATCCAAATATATAAAACCATAAGGCTAATTACATCGTCCATTGATAAAACCTGAAATCCCAATTTGGACAAATGACATAACGTAAGTGCAGAGCTGCGGAATGGAAGTGGCAGACCTCATGCTCAACCTCCAAAGACAATACAGACTCTCCATCCGCACCAAGAAAAGGGCCCACATCCAGGATCGCGTTTCTGGTGCATCCAACAACACGGTTGAACCCTTTAAAATCGGCAGACTACTGGCCAACACTTCCGCAGTCTCCTTCTCACCTCTTCCCTCCCAGGCCCTCTGCAATGCATTGACCAGTCACTTCATTGCAAAAACTCAGGACATCGTGATCACGCTTGCATCCCTATCCTCCTCCCCTTACCTCACCTCCTGCCTCTATGCGCTTCCATCCTCCCTCTGCCTTTCTCACCTTCTTCTCTCCTATCACACCGGACAAGGTCACCAGAGCTGTCCGCTCGATGAATGTCTCCTCCAAACAGGTTTCCCCATGCTCTTCCAGAACCATTAAGGACACCATTGGCTCTCTTGCCCTTGCTGATTTCTGTAACCACTCTTTTGCTACTGGATCGTTCCCCTCCTCCATCAAGCACTCCGTTGTGCGCCCCCTCCTGATAAAACCTTTTGCAGACCACTCATGTTCAGCCAACTACCGCCCCATATCTATCACCCCGTTCCTTGGAAAACTCTTGGAGAAGCTGGTCTTCCCCCAACATACCCAGCACACTGAACTTGTTGGTTGCCTCCACAGGGTTAGGACGAAATTACCTACGCAGAAGAGTCCTACCACCAAAAGTCTGATCCCCATTTATTTGCATATGTATATGTGGGGGGGGTAAAGTTAGTAGAAATGTATAGGTGTAAGGTGGAGGGGCTGTGGGGGTCTCCCCCGACATATATATATGCGAAAAAATGGAGGAAAAAAACAGACTTTTGGTGGATGGACTTTTCAACTCAGTAATTTCACGCAGATCCATCTCCATGACCATCAATCTGGATTCCCAGCATCCAGAGGCACGGAAACTGCTCTTCTGAACACCCATGAGGAACTGTTCTCATCTCTTAACTACAACTCTCCAGCTGTTCTCATTCTACTTGATCTCTCCTCTGCATTTGATACAATCAACCACTCCATCCTCATAAAACGGCTCTATGACACCCTATGTCTCTCAGAGCAGGCACTGGACTGGCTGACCTCCTTCCTCAATGACCGTCTGTCCCAGGTTATTCTGGGCTCTTTCTCCTCCCCCACCTCTATCTCCACCTGTGGCATCCCCGAGTGCTGCAATCTCTCTCCCTGACTCTTTAAGACCTATCTTGCTCCGCTTGCAAACATCATCTCCAACTTCTTCTCTAACTTCCAGTGTTATGCAGACGACAAACAACTCCTTTCCAAACTTCCCTCTGACCCTCTCCTCACTTCCTCCATCTTTCGTGACTGCCTATCTGCCATCCAGTCCTGGTGCACTTCCAATGATCTCTGCCTCGATGCCAGCAAGACTGAGATCCTTCCTATTGGGACTGCTGCTCTGTCTTTCTTCCCCTCACTCTGGCCATCTATGGGCTCTCTCCCTTTTTCATCTGAAGCCAGAAACCTTGGAGTCATCTTTGACTCCTCTCTTTCCTTCCTCCCTCACATTCCGGACCTTGACAAGAAGGCCCCCTTTCAGCTCTACCTCCTCAAAGTAATTCTTCCTTTCCTCACTTTCCCGCAGAAGCTCAATATCTCTACAGCTCTGGTTCTCTCTAGGCTAGAGTACTGCAATAGCCTTTTCCTTGATCTACCCGTTTCGAATCTACGATCCCTCCAGCTAATCTGCAATAGGGCTGCAAGACTTATCATTGTCATGAAGCCCAGGGACTACATCTTTCCAGTCCTAAAAACTCTCCACTGGCTCCCGGTTGTTGCAGGGATCAAATTCAAATCACTCTGCGTAATCCATGAGGCTGTCTGGGGCCACGATCCACGATATCTACAACTTGCTCTCACTAAATATTCTCCCTCAAGATCTTTACGTTCCTCGGGCATCAACTCTGTGTTTGTCAAGCACTTCGCTAAACAGCGAGCTAGTGGCCAATATCTTTCCTCGGCAGGCCCCCTCCTATGGAACAGCCTCCCCCTTTCTCTTCGTCTTGAGACAGATCTCCTCAAATTCCAGAAGCTCCTCAAGACTTTCCTTTTCACCTCTTCTTTCCCGTCATGCCTCCTCTGCTAAACCCCACAGTTTATGGGTTACCAGGGCTCTTAGGTGTCTGCTTGGGCATTGTCCACCCACACCCAATCACCTTCAGCCTCCGCCCGCTCCCAGCACTTGCCTTGACACCCACTGGCCTATGCCACCAGAGGCTTGCACTTATTTATTTATAGGTAGCTGACCACTCACCTAGGCACTTACAGCTCCTCACTCCCTAGCACTTCCCTCCTGGTACACCTTGCACTTATCCCCCAACCCCTCATGCTTTCTCTCTCTCTCTGCACTTGCACGTTCTGAATGTTCACAAAGCCTCTTAGGTCTGCCTCTATCTTTCATTGTTATATCTGTTTTTTTCATTCCCATGTTACCTTTCTGTTGCCCTGTGAGTGTTTTGATAAACAATTTACTTCGACCCGCTCTAGCTATGGGCCAGGATTCCATGGTGTTGCGAGCTACTTTGAGTTTTCAAACAGACAACGGGTTGACACAGACAAAGACCACACCTGGGGTGCAGGTCATTTCCTGCAATATTGCAGGGGTTACAAAATACCTATCTGATAACGATTGGCTTATCTTTGTCAGGGATTGTGGGGTGATCTGTCTACAGGAAGCTTCGGCCCTAGAACTGCCACACATTCAAGGCGTGGGGTCGTCCCAGCGGGGCATTGGTGACATGGGTAAATAAGGCTTTATTTAAGTCGGTGACAAGGACTGAAACAGCATGTCGCGAGCTGCTCGTGATCCATATTAAATAACAGGACTGTTACTATAACAAGGCTCCAGCTGAAAGGGGCATGGACTTAATATATAGAATCATGGGCATGGTAACAGACTGGAGATCACGTCCCCATGAGCCTCTTAAGATCTTGGTCATGGGGGATCTCAGCCTCCAGTTTGAGCCACTTTGCTGTATGAGTGAGATGATGGACGAGGGGGACAGCCATTGGGAGTTGGGACCCTTGAATTCAGTTTACCTACTGAGACAGCATAGGCATGCAGAAGAAACTGCTACTCTGTTTATGTCCGTCAACTTGAGGGCATGCAACAGGCGTTTCCCAGGAGATTCACCAGCAGCCTTTACTTATCTGGCTACTAATAACATCGATTATCTCCTGGTCAACCTCGAGGCTTGGAGCATTGTAAAAGCATTATCAGTGCTTGAGACGGTCGAGAGTTACCACCACCCCCTATGCTTAAAGACGAGCGAACACCTATGGGCCACCCAAGTTGGTAGATCAAATCGTCCGGGGGAGGTGGCGGTTCCCTTGGAAATTGTGGGGAAAATACGATGGGGTAAGGTGGACCTTGAGATAGTGTTACCCCCAGCCTATGAGGATATCATCCAATTGCTGGAGGACTTTGCAAGGTCAGCTCCCAATGATGTAGCTCAGGTAATCACCCTGCTTGAGAAAGCGGTACGTAGATACACTGAGACAGCTACCCCTTTGGTATGATAAGGAAAGCAAATTGTCCAAGGGTCAGCTGGTAGTGGCGGCTAAGCTTCCTCTCCCTACAAGCGGGGCTGAGTTGAGGTCAGCCAGGTTGGAGTATCGTAGGCTAATGAAGGAAAAGAAGAGGGGTTGGTATGAGGGCATCTGGGAGTCACTACTGGAAGCCATAGGAAGAGGGGACTCAAAGGGTTTCTGGGAATTGGAGGGGGCAGGCAGGCCGTGGATCTGGTGCCAATGTTCTTCAGAGCTATATACCCGAGCAAACCTGGTTTGACCACATGTGTTTTGGGGCTAACTGAAAGGGAATTCGGGCAGGAAAGGAGGACGAAGTTAGCACTGCTGCATTCGTATTAATCAGCGAAGAGGTGAGGAAGGCACTTGTAGGCCAAAATTTAGGTAATTGGAATCAGGCCCAGACAGGGTACCTATCGATTTTTATAGGAACAAGCTTACAGTCTAGGTCCCTTACTTAACCAAACTCTTTAACTCACTCTTGAGTGGAGTGATGGTACTAGGGTCCTGGAGAAGTGCTGAGTTGGTCCGAATTCATAAGAAGGGTTCATGTGATGATCCGGCTATCTATAGACTGATCTCCTTAATGGATGCTGGAGGAAAAACGTTTGCACGGGCACTCCTATTCCATTTGGTTTAATGGGAAAGTAACAATAAGATAATCGAACACCGCCAGGCTGGCTTTCACAAAGGATTTAGCACAAATGACCAAAGCCTTCGGCTATGGTTAGTGTGCGACATAATACTCAGTACTTAAGAAGACCAGTGTCTACAGAGTGTTTGTAGATTTACAAACTGCTTTTGACACTGCTCCCAGAGAACGGCTATGGGAGGTCCTTAGGAACTATGTTATTCCGGGTGCGCTTCTGTCAGCCATCCAGAGTCTTTACTCAGACAACACTGCAGTGGTGTGGTGCGGTACTGATGGGAGTACCGCAGTTAGTATAGGCATTAAGAACAGGGTCCACCAAGGGTGTGTTTTGGTGCTGATACCGTTCTGCTTGTTCATCAATTTTGTCAGAAGGGAGCTCTTGGGTCTCCACACTGATGCCCCATCTCCGGCTGCCGAAAGGATCCCAGTCCTGCTGTTTGTGGACGATGCAGTCCTATTATCACTAACACATTCGGGTGTCCACAATCAGCTGGAGATCTTCGTCTCCTTCTGCAGGAAAAATGGGCTATCGCTTAACATTAGTAAAACTAAGTTCAGAATCTTTAATACGATGGTGTGAAGGAGACAGAAGGGTAATAGGCTGGCACTGGACTAAGGGAAAATTGAGCAGGTAGGCAGTGATGATTACCTCGGGGTGAGAGTCATGGAGTCTTGTGGGTGGGCATTGCATTTGGAGAAGGCAAAATAACCCTTGCGAGGTATAGTGGGGCCCTTGCCAGATTTACTATTGAACATGGTAACAGGGCTGTACGTGTCTCTCTTGAGGCAATAGAGCACAAGCAAGGTAGGCTGCAGTGTATGGTGCCGAATTATGGGGTCAGATGAATTCCCACCCTCTAGGAGTGGTGGGGAATAAATTCTTGAAAAATATACCTGGGCTCCCAGTTAGTGCACCAAATATCCCAGTGCTCTTAGAGATAGGCATGCAAGGGATTATTTCAATTTGCCAATTGCAACCAGTGCTTTATTGGGTCTGCTTGTGGACCAATGGAAATATCTTGGTATTTAGAGGGGCACTGCGAGATGTTCTGGTCCAACCAGGGGGCAGCTCATTGAAATGGTTCAAGCATGTTAAAATCTACTGGGGGACTTGAGGCTTGAGGAGTATTGGCGTAACCCTAGTGCTCTAACTTTTGCCTCTAGTGCTGTGGTGAAAAGGGCTGCTTTGGTTAAGGTGAGGTGAAGCATGACAACGTGATGAGATCCCAGGCTTCTGTAAGCTTAGTTCCTTATCTTGCCATCAAAAACCGGGTTGGTTGCGAGGAATACTTAGATTACATGCCCTCTAAATTTGAAAAAAGATCTATGTATGGCCGACCTGTGAAGCCTTGCTTACCAGAGCAATTAAAGAAGAAGGATTTTGTTTGTGGCCAAAGCGTGCAGGGGACCCAGAGGTTGTTTGTCATATCACAAAAGGCAAGGGGACATGGAGTTGCGGCAGTGAGAGGTGTTCCCTCCAGTGTTGCATTGTTTACAACAGAATTTCAGAATCAAGGTTCTCCGGGACTATTTTACATCCGGTGGCGAGCATACCAACATTAATTATTACTTTATTTAATGTGTCGAATGTACTCTTACATTCAGTACACCACAGTGTACTGTTGAAAAGATTTGACTTTTGTGCTCTCACAATACAGCAACCAACAGGCTTGGACTGGCCTATAGGGCAATAGGCCCATGGCCGAACCAAAAACACAAAATGCTGGTGTGGGCCAGTTGTTTTGGTCAAAGTGGGCCACTTTTCTGGCCAATGTGGGCCAGTTTGATGAGTTACTTTGCTATGAGGCTAGTAGTTTTGACCAGTGTTGCTGAATACATATTCTTTAAAATGCACAATTTGCATCACATTTCATCCCAAAATTCCCACTTGGGTACTAGTCAAACGGTGTCACAAAAGGATGGAAGGAATGAATAGCCATTTGCAACTGTGGGCCACTTTTTCATTGGTGCCCGAGACAATGTTATGGCCCAGTCCGACCCTGGCAACAAATTACAACTTGAGTTGGAGGTAAAATAATTTCTTAGAAAAATCTGGTTGGGAATCTTTTCAGCAGAAGGAGGAGACTTGGAATTTGACTGGGTTGCGACCTAAATCTGACTTTTTCCCATCTGACTCTGACATGCCACCTGAACTGCTAACCTTTGAAAAGCTTATCATGAAAGCTTTTTCCCAAACACACAATAACAATAGATGCTAATTTCACAATTTAAGTAGATCAGAAACGGAGACATTCAAGTCTTTAGAAAACAATCACGACTTGGTAATGAAGAAAGCTGATAAAGACAGGGGTATTGTTCTAATGACTAAAGATAATTTTGAATAGATGGTTTACAACATATGAAACAGCACATCTCATTACAAACACATTAAAAGTAACCCCACACTGGAGTTACTTAACAGAATCAAAAATATATGTTAGACAGATATACAGCTGGCTTTCTGAGACAACAGGAGGGAGCCTTCTTAACTCCTTTCAATACTCGGTATCCAATACTTCATGCATTGCCAAAAGTGCAGAAAGATTTTGTGCGTCCACCATGTCATGTTATGTTATTTGCATTTATCGCACGCACATTCACCCGAAGGCATCTTGGGGCAAAGATTCCAAGGTTATAGCCCCTGCACGGGCAGGTGAAAGAGAAGAGTTTTCAGGACAAGTCTGAATTGAAGGTGATTCTCAGTACCTCTGAGGTGAGGAGATAGACCATTCCACAGCTTCCGAGCCGTGATGGAGAAAGCTTGTCCTCCAACTCGGGATAGCCGAATGTTAGGAACTGCACCAAATTTGCATTGCCAGAGCGAAGTGATCATCCTGCAATATATGGGCAACATTTATCTGGCAGGTGCAAAGCCCCCTGGCAATAAAAGGCCTGGTGGACCAGACACATGGACTTGGAATTAATCCTCTGGGCCACAGGGAGACAATGAAGAGCACGAAGCATCAAGCTGATGTGTGCTCCATAGGGAGAATTAGTGGCCACCCGAGCTGCCAGATTTTACAACAGTTGCAGGCGATGAATGAAGCCTGTGGGTTGAGCTAAGTAGAGAGCGTTGCAATAATGAATATGAGTGGTAATAAACAATGCCACTACCAATGGTCGCAGATGACTAGGAAGAAATGGTAGTACTTTTCGGAGCACTGTAAGCAGAAAGCGCCCTGTTTTGCAAACCATACTCACTTGTGGGGTCATCGAAATAGAAGAGGACAAAATAATCCCCAAGGTCCTGACAATCGTCAGAGGAGTGGGAAGGTCACCAAGAGTGGAAAAGGAAAAGAAGAATATTAACAGTAGGAATCCTCCCGTCCCCTGCACACTATCAAGTATTGGAAAAATCAATTTGTAATGTTTTGATAATTGTTTAAATGACCTTCAAAGAGATTCGATAAGCATATTCATGAACAAGAAGGAATATTCATAACAAGCCCATTTTTGTAAAAAGATATATATATATATTGTTAGTTTTACAGGCATAACATATATAGAGCAAAGCAAAACAGTAGTCAGTTCTCTGCGGCAACGCGTTTCGACGAGTTTTTCCTCTTCTTCACAGGCCTTAACGGACTGTTAGAAAACAAATTACAAAAAAGATCTACATCAAAAACTAAACCAATGAACTTGAAGTAATGTCATCATAACAATATGTACAAACACAATCATTTTAAATCAAGATAGATAACCGAGAACATTTCATTCTAATATGACTCAATTCTTGAAGGTACGGATATCAAAATAATGGGTGCGAGTAAAAGGCCAGAAAGAGGATGTCTACATAGCAGAGACAGAGAGAGGACTCACCACCAGGACTTCCGTCTTGTCCCCGTTCAGCTTAAGCGAGTTTGCATTCATCCACCCACCTACTGCCGACACTCACACAACCCAGAGGATACCCTGGCCTGGTCCAGATCTAATCAGACCAGAATATGGGTGTCGTCTGCATAGGAGTAGCATCGGAAGCCATGCCAGCAGATGCTGCGAAGCATCGGCTGAACATAGATATTAAAAAGCATGGGTGACAAGGCAGAGCCTTGAGGATCATCGCACGATAGTGCACAGGGAGAGGAAAGGAAGGGAGAAAGCGACAGCAACTAACTCTTATCAGTTAGGAATGAGGTGAACCAGGCCAGGATGTGCTTGCAGAAGCCCTCTGTTACTAGCCAGGACAGCAGGATGGAGTGGTTGACGGTGTCGAAGATCGCAGACAGATCTAAATGAATCAGGGCCCCCACTTCACCGTGGTCAACCTGCATGGTCAGATCGTCGACCATGGTCACCAGGACACTCTCCGTGCCTCAAACCGGGTGAAACCCAGACTGAAAGGAGTCAAAGAATTTAGAGGTTTGCAAGAAGTAAGAAAGAAAGGGGGGCACAAGGGACTCAAGCAGCTTCATAAAGAAAGGAAGAAGAGAAATAGGATGAAAGTTAGCCAACACTGATGTATCCAGTGACGGGTTCTTCGGGAGAGGGATAACAGTCATCTGTTTCAGTTCAGTTGGAATAGAACCTGCCTGATAGGTGAAATTCACATCTTGCGTCACCCAGAAAATCATGCCTGGTGTTAGATCAGAGCTCAATGTTCACCTGATCTGAAGCTCTGTCCTGGCAGTTGAACCCGTTGTGTAGCTGACGAGTTCTTTCTGCCAATATACCTGTCAGAGGAGTAAGGAATACCCCCTGACAGATCTAATAACCAAAAGATGAATGGACACCACAGGAACCCGCCAGCCTGCAAAGGAAGTCAAAATTAATACCAGCAGAAACGTCAATAGTAGCCAAATAGAAAACCCCTATAGAAAGCAATACCTGATGACTAGCAAAGAGTTGCTGAGTAAGAATTTCTTGTACTTGATGGCATCTAAACTAGAAAGCACAAGATCAGTTAGACACTAAGGATTAACTTACTAAGTTTCTTAATAAGGACTCAATAATAGAACACTCTTACCCTATGTAAAAGATCTTGAAGGTCTGTGAAGAAGGGTGAAAGCTAGAAGACTAAAAGTCAATCCAGTGGTCCACCTACCAACCGCCGGCACGAAGACGCCTAATAAAGTCCCAAGTCACAGTTCCCATTGAGGATTAAAGTTCAGAGATCCACCTACCAATCGCCGGCAAGCGGACGCATAATAACACGAAGCGTCTCAAGTTCAAGGCGAAGGGCAGACGGCTGCACAAGAGTTTGCGGAGAGGGAAGGGACTCCGAGTCAGCGGTGATCACGGTGCTTCACAGGTCCAGGGCGAGTCGTGGGAGAATTCCAGGTCAGTAACGATGAGGTCAAGACGGAGGCAAAATCACTTGGGCAGGGACAGGTCGGGGACAATTCCAAAGGTCATAACAGCATGAGCAGACAAGAGCCAAATCGTTCAACAGAGACAGATCGGGGACAATTCCAAAGGTCGTAATGATCCAAAATACAAACTAAATAAGAAAGACACACCAAGATTTCCAGGAAACAAAGCAGGATCAGAATATGCAATGGTCAGCGGAATATCACAAGATTCGCAAGGCTATATAATCCAAATTCGGGGGGGCGTGGCCTGGAGCTCATGGCGAGTGGAAGCTGAGTCGCCGTGCTCCGGCCGAGGCGCCGTTTCCAGATCCTTTTGCCTACTTAAAATCGCACTTGAGATAGAAAGAATCGGTTCCGAGGGGAGGGGAACCGACCCCGGATACGCTGCAGAGGTCTTCCCCTGGATCCGGGCCCCCGAGCCCACGGATTCGTCCCGATAACGGTCCCCCCCCTTGGCGGGACCCAAGATGGCGGCCATCTTACGAAACTAATGTCGCAGGAGAACGCCGGCCGCCCTTGCAGCCAAACCGACCTATCAACTTCTGCTGCGACTGCATCGGGGGTGAGGAGCCTCTACCTCTATCCGGCCCTGCTGAGTTGAACCAACCAGAGCTCCCGGCCGGGGAATCCAAACCGGGGCTCAGACCCACACCACCGAGCACGGCCCCGGCCGTCGACAACAGACGACGGTGGCGGTGGGGAGAGCGCCGGGCATGAGCGCGAACGACCTGATAAATATCCCACTGTACACCCTCTTGAAAACTTGAGCCTGGACCACCCTGCTTCCGACAAATAACCCCGGCGCCTGTCTCCACACGATTGAGTGGCGCCAATATGGCGTCCAGGAACAAGACAAAGGCAAGCACCATGGACACCTACGTGTCCGCTAAAGCGAAGACTCCTCCGCAGCCAAGCGCTTCCACTCCTGAACCCCCCCGAGCGCAACCAACAGGTTCCCCAGAAAACCAAGCACAAGTACTGGAGGCGATTGAATCATTGCGTGCGTTCATAGACATGAGAATTGGGGAGTTCAAATCTGAGCTGCAGCTTGTGCGCCAGGACGCCCGCAACTTGACGGAAAGGGTGACCTCCGCCGAATCCACCATTAAAGAGACGTCGGGAGACACAACGGAGCTGAAGGCCAAGGTGACGGACCTACAACGGAAAGTACTCACACTTGAAGCCAGGGCCGAAGAGGCCGAGGGCCGAGCCAGACGCGCCAACATCCGAATACTGGGGGTACCGGAGGGAAGCGAGGGCCCGAACCCGACGGCCTATGTGG
The DNA here is from genome assembly GCF_040938575.1 of Ambystoma mexicanum. Lineage (NCBI taxonomy): Eukaryota > Metazoa > Chordata > Amphibia > Caudata > Ambystomatidae > Ambystoma > Ambystoma mexicanum. The sequence goes on along the minus strand of NC_090933.1, from coordinate 638,736,960 downwards.
AATCCCTGATACAACAGGAGGTGGGCGCAGGAAAACTGACGCAGGGATTCTCGATTGAAAGGGCGCACAGATCGCTGCAAAAGAAACCCCCGCCGGGCTCGCGCCCCCGCCCTATAATTGCCAAAGTTCTGAACTTCCGAGATAGGGAGATTATCCTCCGACACTCCAGAGAGGAGGGCCCTATCGAACGCAACGACTCTAAGATCACGATCTACCCTGATTACACCCCGAAAGTTCAACGGGAGAGGAACTCATTCGTGCCGATCAAGGCTCGGCTCAGACAACTAGACCTAAAATATATGTTGCTCTACCCCTCCAGACTAAAAGTGATCCACAAGGGCAGGGCGATCTTCTTGGAATCCCCGGCAGCGGCGACCATGTGGCTAGAGGACAACAATCTAGCAGCGGACAATGACTCTCAACTTTCCGCGAATTGATGACCCCCTCGCCCGATGCGTAGATGTCATGCCTCATATACTCAACTCGGACGTTAGGCACACGATCTAAGAAGAAGGTAACATCACCCAATAGTTCGCAAAGATGAAACGGCCCTCGCTCGGCCCCCGCCAGGCACAGGGCCCCACCCCCCACGAACAGAACAGGTCGGGCCAGTTGCCTGCCCGACCTTCCTCGTGCCCGATACCCGGATGGGTCCAGACGGTACGAGAGCGCCTGAGCACCCGCAAGACTCTGTCGTTGCTGGGCGCACCAGTTTTAGTTTTGTTATTTGTTTTTGTTCACACCACAGCCCTCATACTACTAATGAAACAGAAAAATGGGACCGGAGGCTCTTGGGGGCGGCGGACGAGGCTGAAACAATAACTCCATGGCGTCCCAAATCAAGGTGATGACGTGGAATGTGAGGGGCATGGGCACGTACATGAGAAGGAATCGGATCCACTCCTATCTGCGTAGGAAAAAGATATCAATAGCAATGCTCCAAGAAACCCACCTCACGGACGAAGCAACGGCCAAACTCTCCGATAAGTGGGGAGGTACTGGGAAAGGGGCGCCTTATTCCAAATTCGCCAGAGGAGTGTTCACGTGGGTGAGCCCAACTGTCCCCTTCCACCTGTTGGGCCACAAAGCCGATAAGGAGGGCAGATATCTAATATTATGGGGCACCATCGATTCCATACCGGTGTGCCTGGTGAACTCATATTTCCCGCAACAAGGAATACCCTCACACCTCGCAATGCTCACTGCCAAAATCATTCCCAGGAGAGAGAGCGCTTTCATATGGGGCGGCGACTTCAATTCCGTCAGGAACGGCGCTCTGGACAGGTCGGTCCCCCCCCGTTCCCTGAACAACCTCGCGTCTAACGCGCTGAACACGGCAATAGAACAGCTCGACCTGGTGGATATCTGGAGGGAACAACATCGCAACGAGAGGAGCTACTCCTATTACTCGGCCCCCCACAAGGTCCACACGAGAATAGACTATCTGTTCATTGATCGTGCGCTGGCTCAGCAGGTGGACGACACACTTTACCTAGGCAGAACCATATCTGATCACTCACCGCTGATCATGCAATGGACCCCTAGAGGACCCAGGCCACCAATCCCGCTATGGAGAATGCCACCCGCAGCACTCACGGACCACGCGTTCAGGGAGGAACTGGGTACCAAACTTGAAGATTATCTCGACATTAACACAGGTTCAGTATCACGCTGGAGCACACTCTGGGAGGCCATGAAAGTTGTCACAAGAGGCGAAGTTGTATCAGGTGCCGGAGGTATTCGCAAGCAACTGAGACTGAAACTGGAGAAACTGGAAGACAGGATCACCCACCTCGAATCCGAACTCAATAATGCGCCCGATGCCGAAACAGAGTTGAAGGACATCCGGGAGGAGTGCCTATTGGCATGGAACAGACTGTCCAAATTCGACTACGCGACCTACATAGCCAGAACTCACAAAGAAGCGGATAAGCCTGGTAGAATGCTTGCCTGGCTGTGTGGGCGCGAGTTTCCAAGACACCTCCCAACCGAAATAACGGATGAAAGGGGGACGACTCACCGGACGCAACGAGATATCAACTCAGCTTTTGCGGCCTTTTACTCCAGGTTGTACGCCCATGACGCCAAAATACCAGTGGACGACATCAGGACCACACTGGCCGAGATTGAGCTCCCAAGTCTGACGGAGGCCCAGAGAGAGTCATTGGATGCAGAGATCACCGCTGAGGACGTGACATATGCGATCCAGTCGCTGACCACTTGTAAAACCCCCGGGAGCGATGGACTCCCGCCCGAATTCTACAAGGCCTACGCAGCGACCCTTGCCCCGACACTCCACAGGGTCTATATGGAGGCATTTGAAACTGGGACCTTACCTGACTCCATGAAAGAGACAATTATTATCCCTATACTCAAACCTAACAAACCCGCCAACAACTGCGAATCATACCGCCCGATTGCCATGCTGAACTACGACTGTAAAATTCTGACCACAATTTTAGCTAAAAGGCTGGCGAAGGTGATTGGAACCTTGATCCATGAAGACCAGAATGGTTTTGTGCCAGGTCGCAACACCACTGCGAACCTGAGGAGGCTCCAACATATCATGGCGGAGACCCACGACCGAGATGAAGACCTCGCTGTACTCTCTCTGGATGCCATAAAAGCCTTTGATTCCATCTATTGGGAGTGGTTGATTGAAGTACTAAAGGAATTCGGCTTTGGAGCGAGCTTCGTGAGGTGGATCGAGGTACTATACAACACCCCGACAGCGAGGGTGAAGACTGGAACGACGATGTCCGAGGCCTGGCCGATACAGCGCGGCACCCGACAAGGATGCCCACTATCCCCAATGTTATATATACTGGGCCTGGAGCCAGTGGCTGCTTACTTCAGGGCACAACATTTTGACGCGGGCATCGGGCTGGGCAGGGACTATGCCATAATATCCATGTATGCGGACGACGTCCTCCTGTACTTGAATAACCCCCGGCTCAATGCACACGTCGCGCTCGATATCCTCGACAACTACTCCCGATACTCCGGAATAACATTCAGCAAACTGAAGTCTTGTGCGTTCCCGCTGGCGAGACTTAGGGGCCTGGCCGAGTCAGACCTCCCAGACGTCGGGATACGATGGCAACTAGAGCACTTTAAATACCTGGGAATTGACGTGTGCCATACCCCAGCTCTCACACATGACCATAACACGGAAAAAGCTGTTAGGACCCTTCGCAAATCCATGAACTTTTGGTCGAAGCTACCACTGGCGGTAATGGGCAGAGCCGCATTAGTCAAAATGATAGTTCTCCCCCGCCTCTTGTACCACTTCACGAATGTATGCTTCTACATCAGGCCGCCTTTCTTCAAAAAACTGGACTCTCTCATCAAGGACTTCATATGGGGGTCCTCCAGACACAAGATCTCCCTCCCCACACTCACGCTCCCGCACAAAGAAGGTGGGATACAACTACCGGATTTGCAAAGGTACTATCTGGCCGCACAGCTCAGTCACACAACGAAATGGCTTTCTGATGAACTTTCGTCGGAAACGAAGCTCCTCTGTAACCAGACTTCCAAGCTGTTCCCCAAGGAGATGCTTTGGAACCCGATGAAACAAGCTTCAGGAGTCCCCATGATTGTCACCTTGGGCCGGCAGGTCTGGGCCAGAACCGGCTTTCTCCGACACCTGGAGCACCCCTACAATCCCAGTGCCCCCATCCTGGCTGACGTGTGCAAGACCCACGCAGACTTAGCGACAGCGAGACAATGGGAGAGAGCTGGAATCTACACATGGGGAGATCTGTTCGAAGACGGCACGTTCAGAGAACTCGAATCCTTACAAGCCAACGAAGGCATTTCAAACGCCCAGTTCTTGTGGTACCACCGCCTCAAACGGACGGCAAAGGCACAATGGCCTGTCTGGCCGGAGGAACCCCCACCGGACCCCCTTCTTCAGGAGATGTATGACCTAGCAGATGGCTGGAGACCGGTCTCCCGCTTATACGCTAAGCTGAACGACAGACCCAACCCAAAAAGCGCGCCCCTGAGACAAAAATGGGAATCCGACCTGGGGGTCCCCCTCACCGACGGTGAATGGGAGCGAATACTTCTGTACCCCAAGGAGGTGTCGAGGAATGCCAGATTTAAACAAGTCCAGTTAAATGTCCTATACCGGACATACATGACTCCGCTAAGAGTTGCCACCTTCAACAATCGTGCACTCCCGCACTGCCCCTGGTGCGGTAACGACAAGGCAGACTTGATCCATATGCTTTGGACCTGCACCAAAACTGCGCACTTCTGGTCCATGGTGGAACGTACTTGCACTGAGGCGGGGCTCACAAGATACGAGTGGAACCCAAAGGAATGCCTGCTGGGAGCCCATCCCAGACTCAGCAAACACAAGCATCAGGTCAAATTAATGGACCTTGCTTGCATCCTTGCGAAGAGGTCCGTGGCGATGGCATGGAAATCCCCAGGGGGCCCTAGACACGGACGTTGGCTCAAAGACCTGGAAAAGTGGACGGAGGCGGAGACTAGGGCCTGGCAAGATGGTATCCGCTCGAACGATGACGACTCCAATGAAGCTCTGGACTCATGGAAGGCCCTGGTGCGTGACATTCAATTTGCCTCCGACCACAAACCCCCCTGAATTTTCGCTCCTAACAGAATACCGCCTGTGACTGGTTTCCAAGAATGGCCAACACCATACCCAGCCCCCCACGACCACGGATTTGCTGCACACCGACCCCCCCCCTCCGCCCCCCATCACGGACGATACATTGCTCTATGAAGGCTGTGGAAGTTAAGTAGTTAATTAGTTAATTTGTTTTAAGTTGTTTGCTAAGTCACTGTTTGTTGTTTGTTTCGCACTTTTACAAATGCCAATAAAATGTTTTAAAAAAAAAAATAAATAATCCAAATTCAGAAGCGAAGCGCCAAAACCAAGCGGGGCACAAATACGAAAAACGCTGGTCACGTGATCTGGAAGATGGAGCTCAACGTGAGAAAACACGTGACCCGAGAAATGCACAGCAACCGCGTTTTCAGGGCAACCCCCAGCACTGTCAAAAAGAATAGTAGCGTACTGAGTGATTATGGGTACGATCGCTGAAGAAACGTTTCCGTATCCCATGAGGTAAATGAGAACTTGGTGAGGGAATATATGGAGGAATAGGTGCCGTAACTGGACACTGAGCTCTGGGTCTAACAGAGCACCTGATCCCCCTTTGCTTCCTGACACCTGGCATAATTACTTTAAGAGTGGCCAGTGGAATCTGGTCCGAGGGGGCAGCAGACTTAAGTCAGAAGACTGCCTGGAAACCTTGTTAACAGAATATTCGGGGAACTGAGAACAGACGCTCATAGTAGTGTGTACAACTTCCGGGGGAGGAGAAATAGCCCTACAAAGACTACCGGCAGAGATATATCTGCGACCTTAACAGTGAAGAAATCTGAGAGAGAATCATATAATGTTTGAGTCAGTAGGACCCCTCGAGAGAAACAGGTAGTGGATGAGAGTGATTTCACCACAGAGAATAATTATTTTTACGGCTTTAGAGCTTGCTCCATCTTCTGGCAAAAAAAGATTGGTTTTGACAGTCCAAATATCTTGATGATATTCTTTAGCGAGCTGTCGGAATATTACTTTCTCTGTGGGACTATAATAACTGCGCCATTTGTGATCCGCCTGCCTCACTTTCAGGTGTGTGGCTTTTAGTTGGTCAGTAAAGCGAGGCTCAGAGGGACGCCTGCGAGCCTGGATGAGTTTGAGAGGAGCTACCTGATTGGCCACCTCACCAAGAATATGGGGGAGAGAGGACAGATTGGTTACAGCTGAACCCCTACATCTATCCAAAAACAGAGATAACAGCATTTGGTGATCCACAGTGTGCCAATTACGTCTCCAAAAGGTTACAGGGGCCGATTTGACAGATAATACTGGCCCTAATATCCTAAAGGGTATGAGTTTCTGGTCTGACCAAAGCTCACGTTTTCCTAAGGCAATAGAAATACTGGCTATGGCTGAAAAAATCAGATCGAGTATGCCACCATGAACTTGAGTAGGTTCACATTCAAACGGATATAATCCCAGATCCAGCACAGCCTTACAGAATTGGGATAATGCTCGCACCTGAGGGGTGTTGAACCTCATATTAAAATCTCCCAGCACAACCAGGTTCACAGATTTCACCTGAAGTGCTGCTACAAAATCCAAGAAAGGATTTTTAAATGGCAAGTATGCACCCGGCGGGCGATATATGCCCAAGAAATGCCAGGAAACTGATGCTGATACTATGAAAAGAACTAAAAGTGCTTCCATTCTCAACTTGTGATCCAGGGGAATCAGGGAGAATTAAAGAGCTGTTCTAAAAATAACTGCTACACCCCTACCTGGAAGAGGGGAGATCCAGTCCAAATGAATAATACTATAGCCATCCGGAAGAACATGAGAGAGAACTGGCGTAGATGAAGGACCATTGTGTCTTTGTGTGGTTCTACTTTAGAACATATTCAAAAGTATATTGACACATTTTTACAATCTTTAGTACTCAATCTTTACTGAATGATACAAAAGATTTAATTGAACTGATTGCCAATGTCCCCTTTCATGTCCAAACCCTCCTGTGGTGACATTTGATATCACCTCCCTTTATACTAACACACCACAAGGTGCAGCGAGAGAGGTGGTTAAGGCTGCACTGGAGAATTTACCAAGGTACTACTGTAGCTGCCTTCACATTAGGGGTGGAAAGTAAAGCCAACTTTGACGAATCTGAGGATTTGGTCCCTTCTCCCTAGGGGGAGACCTTTCCCATGGGGCCAGGGCAGTGCATCCACTGTACAATAATCCCAGTGGGGGTGGTGCACTGGGGGAGTATTGCATGGGAGAGGAAGGCCCTTATGCGATTAGGGACAATCATCCACTGAGAATGCAGAACAACTCAGTTCAGTACACCGTCCCTCTGTGCCAAAGCCAACCCCTTCTCTCATAATTCCCTCTAGTGCTAATATCTTTTGTTGTAAAGGCAGCCAACCTAATATGTTAGACCTGACTAAAGACACAATTTCCTTTCCATATACCTTCAATGCAAGTACTGTGAAGACGATGACTAGCAGTACGTAGATCACTCCAGAGAACTGGAGTGAACGGTCTAGTCTCTCACAGCACTTGATTGGTCAAAGGCAATACAAAACAGCAAAGGAAAACCAACATGGGGAGAGCCATCCTTCTCTGAGGAAACCCGGGAGACGCTGTCCCGACAAGCAGGGAGATGAACCACAAGATGCTGTGACAAACGGGAGTACGAAGGTAGTCCAGGACAGTATCACCCCATTACTGCGCATACATTTACTGCGCATACGAAAATGTCAAATTTCGACATCCCATTTTCACTGCATAAATATTTGGGGGATGGGTAAAGTTAATGCATGTGGTGGGGTATGAGAGGGCTGCAGGGGGTCTCCCCCCGCATACATATGTGGTAAAAAGGGGGACAATAAAAAAAACATTTTCATATTCTCAGTAAAAAATGCACAGTTATAACACAGATCTGTCCAGGATGTATGGACTACGCCAACCGCGGCCCAAAAAACCTTCTGGCTGTCACAGTGCTTCCACTACCTACTCCTGCACCCGGCCCTGTTTGCTCTTTACAATACTGTGCATTCTAACGTACTCATAACTAGTTCTGTCTTACGTGCATGTCCTGAACCCAGCTGCAGTAACACAAACCCTTATCATTCATTCACCAGCTAATTACCATCTCTCGCTTTCTCATGTGTTTCTGGTCGAAACACCTGTATCCTCAATAAATAACTACAAATACAGAAAAATATTATAATGAGGGAGCGGGTGCCTTTCCTTCAGAAATGCTTCAGTGCTAAAGTGTTTCACATCGCACTCCTTTTTAATTTTTTTTTTTATAATAAACAGAGGTCACGGGTGTATCTCCCATGGGAGGTAGATGTGACAAGTGACCAATAAAGGGGCACAGGAGAACAAGAGTGGAAAATGGGGTCACGTAAAGATGGCCTGTAAATTAATTACCCCAATCTTATAATGCTGTAGTCTTAGCTTCTTGGAACAGAGAACAGAAGAAAAATACCCATATGACCAAATTAATCGGTCTGGTCTCAATGGCCTCAATGGTGCACAAAGACCATGAATTTCACAGGCTCTACAAGCTGTTGCCGTAGAATCTGGCAATCTCCCCTCTTTCAAAGTAATACCATCAATGTATTCCCATAATCTTCACAATATGTATTTTCTAGATAAAGTGCACACTTAAAAGCCTATTTAAAAGAAGACATGAGCCTGGGGGTGGGGGGGGGCAAATACAGGAAGTGACATCACTGGCAGTTATATGACCGCAAATTTGCATGTGGTCGCCAACTTGGTGCAACGGCGCGCGAGGGGTGGATGTGCGCGCAGCGCAGAACAGTGGAAACATTGGCTAACATGTACTGCATATATTAAAGTCAAGTAAGAAGGAGATTTAAGCCTTTGAGTTGCATTCCAGTAAGCCATTACTGCCCCTACTCCACCCCTCTATAATCATCCAGGTTTTAGTAGCCCCCCCTCAAAAGGCAGAGCAACACAACTAGGATGGGAGCATGAAATGCTTGCTAAACAGAAGGTACAGCTGCAAGGTGGAGTACCACCACCACCACCACCACCAAACAACAAGAAGTAAAGACGTTTCCCGATTAAAAACTACCAAGCAAGACGTGTGTTGCCATAGTTCAGTAAAACATCAACAATTCAAACTTACAATAGTGCTGCTGTAGATTGGCCAGCCAGGAGAACAGGTGAACTGTTTTCATTGCAGCACCTTGCCCAGGCTAAATGTATTTTTACGGACAACAGTTCTTTGAATAAATTCATCTGCAATGCCTCAACATCCGGATGTGCAGCTTCATCTTTATGTCCATGTAGCTAAGCAACAGCATTTAATCGAGCTTGGCCCATTATAGCTCTCAGGTAGGTTTCACCACATTGCAAATCTGTTATAGTTAAAGCAAGATGGGTGCACAGGGATGTAGAAGTGCACCCAACACAAAACAATTGGGGTGCACAGGGATGTAGAAGTGCACCCAACACAAAACAATTTTAAAGATGGAGGCAAAGCAAGAGGGGTGCACGGGGATGTTGACGTGCACCCAACACAAAACAATTGGGGTGCACAGGGATGTAGAAGTGCACCCAACACAAAACAATTGGGGTGCACAGGGATGTAGAAGTGCACACAACACAAAACATTATGCAACATTACACACTCTGATCTTCCCAATCAATTGGAAATGATTGATGAACAAGTTCACAGCAAACAACAACTGCCAGCCTAAAGGGGTTGGGTGGGTGGATGGTCTAACTTTGTCCCGAAGGTGCGTGACGGAGGCGGGAAAGAGGAAGATACCTGGGCTCCCTCCAATGTTGGTTGTCTTTAATCTATGTATGTCCACCCATGTTCCTCCTGTAGATAAATAAATACATACATTGATTTAGGTGCAAAGGGCTTCCTGCCTGGCTCTCCAGGACAGTTTGATTCCTGGGAGCCGTGATTACAGCTCCATTGCCAGAAGGGAGCTGCCCAGCAGAAAATAAGGAATGGTCCATGGATCGTGGGCCAAGGTAACCTTCAGTGACATTTTCATAGGCAATTCTTCAGGAACGTGGAAGCCAAGTCTGCACCGCAGCTCACGGTGGTGCGTTGTGTCATCTGTGAAGGAAAGGGTCAACTGTATAGTTTTAAAATGTGCAAAGCTGCCTACTTGTTTGACAAGCAACAAATCTTTTTTGCAAAGCTGCACGTTTTTCCCACATAATGCGAAACATGTTGCTTACCTGTACCAGATAATCAAAAAGCAAGCAACCATGATTGATAATGCAATGTCTCGGGAGGATAGCTGAGGGGCAACATGCTCGCCTTGGAAGCGAGACCACACAGAGCAACACAGGTTCGATCCCCGGGTCACGCATAGAAACCTCTGGATACAAAAGTGCGTTATAAATAACCTATCATATCATAACGAACTCCCAGCAGACTGCTGTCTTCTTAGGTTGTACCAGTGTTGCATGTGGACAGGACATAGTGAGCTCCCTCCTTTTCTTGCACCCCTCACTTGCAGCTCTGCATGTATGTGTACGAGAAGGCACAGCGCCGGATGCACCACCCACAGCAGACATGAAGGATAGCTGCATGAGACCTCTAGGCGCTCTGCAGTCACTTATCACTGTAAGACACTGCTGCACACGCAATGTCATGCAAATACCATAGACATGATGTTCTGAAGGTTCTATTACATGGCTAAACAGTACAAGTAACACCCCTCCCCCCACGCTGCTCGTAGGACATCACAGCATAATTGCACCCCTAAAGGTTCTGGCATTATAACCCAGTAGTGGATCCTCCTGTTCTTCCCTGTGGGTCACAGGGAGGGGGTCGAGTACAGGGCAGCTTGCAGTAAGAAAGGCTTTTACAGTGGCAGCTTCCGGTCCGCCCCTAAGCCCTCCCCTCCAGGACCATACACCAATATGAGTCCGAGAGGGGAGGGCTTAACGGACATTCTCGCGCTTTTACCAGGCCGGAGAGAAGTGATGCAGTATCGATGGAAAGGGCCATCACTTCTCTCCGGCCCGGGGTCGGGGGGGGGGGGCTCAGCCCCGACTTGATTTTACTGGGGGGTGCCGGGCCCCGGAGCCACCCGTACTCGGCGCCCCTGCTTGATATTCCAGTAAGAATGTTGTGAGACTGGGTTTTAGTTTGCCCACTCACCTACTTTCAGTAGCTACATTATTTTAAATCTGTTTTACTCTTATCGGATTTCGTTTTTTGAAACTGTGTATTTAATTGGTTTACATTTTTTAAATTGCTTCTAACTGTTGTGATGGAAAGTCTACTACTTGGGGACACATATTGTATATTTTTTCAACTCCACAATGATTTAGTCGGTCCTATGCCCGTAGGGGTTGACAGTTAGTCTGTCTACTGTTTCTATTCCAACTTGAATTTGAGCGTCATTTCCCCCTCATCCCTCACAGCACATATGTGCTGGAGGGACTGCCTACCCAGTGGCCGCGCACAGTGGTCACATCAGCAGCAGCTAAAGACAAGCCCGCCTGTGTCCCTCTGGGGCCTGGAGCGACCATGGGTCATGTCCACTTTCCAGAGCATTTTCCGGAATCATCCTCAACATTTCCAGGTAGGGGAAAAGGAAAGGTGATGTTTCACTAACCTACAGATATTAGGTCTTGCACCAGTAGGAACTAAGTTTGTGTTAGGATTTCTGGAGGCTGGGCTATTGTCACCCAGCTGGATAGACCCTCTTGCCACTTCTGACAACATCAGACGTGCTAAACTCAGTGAGCAAAAAGGTAATCTCCAGCACGTTTGCTGGGATACCCTTGAAAGGGTTTTTAATTAATGCTAGATCTGCGGAGGCTCATCGACTAGACTTCTTTTCACTTCTTGGAGACTTTTCACCTGATCTGCTCTGTTTGACTAAGACATGGTTTACTCCACTATCAGAGGTGGATATTGTACAGTTGCTCCCTTTGAAATATATTATACTCTGCTGGTACAGACACCCTCCTGCGGTAGGAGGTGGTCTTGCAATGATTTTTTTAGCATCCATTAACTGAACTCCAGTTGAATTGGCACATAATTTGCCCTGTGAGCTTTTTTTGACTCAACTCCAATTGTCATCTACCAATTCAGTGTACGACTTGGTAATCTATCGACCCCGTCTACAACGTTAGGAAACTTTGTAGACAATTTTGCCAGACTCATCGCATATTTGGTCTTGACTTATCCTAAATTAGCCTTATGTGAGATTTTGATGTGAAACCTGATAACCCTAAGGACATATACGCTACAAACTTGATCAACGTTCTATCTGATATGGCGCATGAACAGTGCAACTATATTTCTACTCATAAAGGCGGCAATAAGCTCGATGTGATCTTTTCAGACAAAATGTTGGTGACCACATTTAAACCACTGCTTTATTGTGAAGGACAAACAGGATCCCTGTTGTGCACTTCTGAAAGCTATGGCGGTCTCAGCTAACACATTTACTCTGACTAGGACCAGTAAAATGTATGCCCACTGATCTGCACCGTGGTTCACCCCTGAGCTGAGGTCTTTGAAGTAAGCCTCACGCTGGAGTCAACGTAAATGGAGGGTGAACTACAACACTCTTTCCAAGCTGACTTACAAGCAGGCAGTTTGTCAATATCATGAAGCTATAGAATCTGCCAAATCCTAACATTATCCAGATTGTATTTTTACTGCCCCCCCCCCCTGTTCTTCACAAACTATTTAAAGTAGCAAAGGAACTTTCAGTTGTGGTTCTCCACACTGACCCACTTTGTACTCAGGCACAACGCGGCCTGATTAGAGTATTTTTCAGTAAGAAAATCTGCCAATCCATTGTTGCATGTTAAACACTGGGCTTTGAAGACATAGGCCTGGGGCAGTAGCCAGTCAGAACTGACTCCCCACACAGATTCTAGTTTGAGATTGTTACTGGTGAGGTGGCTATGAGTGCCCTTCATAAACTCAAATCAGCATCTCTTTCTGACTCTATTCCTCTTTGTGTGTGTCACTCGACAACCTTCTATCTTTATTCCTCTGCTTACTGCAGCCCTTAACTTTTCCGTCTCTACAAGTTTTATTCAGTCCTCTTAAAACATTCCCTTGTCTCCCCTTCATTAAAAAAGCCACATCTCGACACATCTCAGCCAGTAAATCACAGACCTATTTTACTTCTTCCATTTATTATGAAACTGATGGAAAGTAAAGTCACTCCTCAGCTTCTGTCCGGTCCTGTATCTTGATCCGCAGGAGCTGCTGAGCCCCACAGGCCCCCCAGGATGTGTAGTCAACTACTTAACGGGACAGCAGAAATCTCTACACCCCGAAGGGAAAGGGGAAATGGATAAAATAAAAAACAGAACACAGGTCACTAGCTCTCTCTAACCAGCCGAGCTCCACCTGCAGAGGATGAGAAAACAAAAGGTTATAATCTTTCTAACCTTAACATCCCACCTCAATTCCCCTCTAAACCTTAATACCTGTTAGGCTTCCTTGGAGAGCTGGGAAGCGGGATTTTCTGATACTCTTATCTGGTTCTTGAGTCCCCAGAGAAAAGAGTATGCAAACATTTCAATGTCCTTCCTTAGAGCAATGTATCCTTGTAAAAAGAATGCTGCAACTTGAGAGCGGCTCATACGTAGGAAGATAGTCTTCTTGAGGAATTAATGTATTCTGCAACTTGTGAGTAGTTCATGCATTAGATCTATATTTTCTTAGAGGAGAAAATCCAGTTTCAGAATGTTGATTCTGATCTTGAATTAATGCTGAGCATTACTCAAAATAGCCTTTAAGAACTTAAATGTCTTTAATATTACACTTGTGCTTGCTTAATTACTCTCCAAGAGAAGTCCCTAAAGGATAGAATCAGTCTCTCTGCCCTTGACTTGAATGAATTCCTGTCCTGAGAGCCAGCACTTGAGGAAAAAACAAACAAAACAAAACTAGCTTCTAGAGCGCTTAAACACAGCCAGATACTAACATTCAAGCACCATCCCTCAGAGGCCTCTTGGAAATGATGAACGAAGCACCTTTATTCGGCCGTGCTGCCTAAATCATATTCGCCTCAGCGGATTGAGACATTACATGGCCTCAACTCATACGAACATCAGAGAGGCTCTCTAGCGAGACGTTTATTTATTACACATACGTGCGCTCGAATTTGAACTGAGACACTAGTCCCTGCAGCGCATGCCATCTCATTCAGTGATATCGTGATGATGGTCCTTCTCATGGGTGACACTACTCACAAGAGCACAAGAGGATGCGTGGGCGGCAACCAGGAGTGTATGCCTTGCCATGCGCGCTCTCACTCTGTGATACGGTGATGGCAGTTCCTCTCACGTTTGACTACTTTCACAAGAGCTTGAGCGAGCGGCGGCAACCAGAAATGTCTGCCTTGCCGAGCGCACATGTTTAACGTAGTTCATGCTCAAAATTAAAGTTTTCTTTTTGGGTTAATTAAACTTCTCCACAACAATTGAAGATTTAGGGCCTCATTACACGGATGGCGGTAAGGAAATAACGATACCGGTAAGGGATTACCGGTATCCTTAAATTCCCTTGCCGATTATGACCCGGCCAACCGCTATTAGTGGCACTGCTAAGAACGGTGCCAAAAATAGCGGCTAGTCCGCGGGCACGTAACCCCTCATCCCGTAAATAGCGTCATGGCGCTATTAGCACCCAATCACAAGCCATGCGGACGTGCTTATAGCGGCATGGATCAGCCCCCAAAATCCCATACCAGCATGGCGTAAATACCGCCATCGCGAACCACCCGTTAAGAGAACGGAGCAGTGTTCACACCTGCCACAGGTGGACACAATCAGCACAGGTGGAGGCAATGGAGACTGTGGCAGCACAAAAGGAACACACCACGTCTTCACACACCCCTTCCCACACCAAGATGGTTCCAATACTAGCAGCCTTACATGGGCTGGAGGACATGATTGCATTGCAGCACCAACAACAACAGGCAGCACAGAGGAGATGCAGGAGGAGGAGGAGGAGGAGGGTGAGACAGGCGCATCAAGCACGACCAGGGCACCTAGTAATACCACATAGGCAGCCACCAATCCCCAGGATCCGAGCCAGTCCATTCAACCTAACCCCTGAGCAGATACACACCATGTACCGTCTGGAAATGGATACCATCACCAGCATCGTGGACATGATACACAACGACATTGTGAGCCTAATAGACATCCGAACTGCCATCCCCCCTCTACTGAAGGTGGTGACTGTGCTCCACTTCCTGTCCACAGGCACCTACCAGCATACAGTAGGGTAGATGCATGGCATCTCACAACCAGTATTCTCACGCGTGCTGACCCAGGTGTTCGATGCCCTCCTGAAGCACACAAGTGAACACATATCCCTGCCACGGACTGCCCAGGAGATCGAAACACCAAAGTTGGCTTCTATTCACTGGCAGGCATCCCAAGTTGCATTGGGGCCATCGACTGTACCCATGTGGAATTGGTGGTCCCACATCACAATGAAGTAGTCTACCGAAATAGAAAGCAATTCCACTCCATCAATGTCCAAAGGGTATGTGACTCAAACAAGATAATCACACATTGCTGTGCCCGATATCCCGGATCAACCCATGATTCAATGGTCCTGTGGAACTCAACCATACCACGCTACATGGAGCGATAAGCCGGACAACGTTTGTGGCTACTTGGTGAGTAGCAGGGCAAGCACATGGCAGTGTGATGTGGGGTGTGATTTGGGGGGGGGAGATGCATACTCCAACTGGGTGTGATTGGGGGGAGAGATGCATACTCCAACTGGGTGTGATTGGGGGGGGGGAGAGATGCATACTCCAACTGGGTGTGATTGGGGGGGGAGATGCATACTCCAACTGGGTGTGATTGGGGGGGGATGCATACTCCAACTGGGTGTGATTGGGGTGTGAACTGGGTGTGGACTGTCGTCCGTAGAACAAATGGACATACAGATGTTCGCCAATGTCCATCAAGGAAGGCCACAATTTACTGGAAAAGAACCCACATGCAATTTGAAGCTGCACAACATTGAAAACAATCCAAGATGCCAAACACGACACATCCATCCACATGCACATTGCACATCATGCCACAACACATATGACACAAATCAGCAACATGGCGTCAATATAGTAATAGAAAATTAGCGCTGCACAACATCAATACAGCAATGCACCCTTGAGTGCATGCAAAGGGATCACCTCTAGCCATTGCACTGAACCACACCCCTACACCACCACTGAAGTGACGCTTCACAGTATGACAACATCGATGTTAGAATGGCAGTACACTAGCAGTGTGGTACCAAATTTGCTTGGGCCCAGGGACACCTAAGACCAGTCCTCACCCAGGACATGTCAGTGACTGTCAGAGGCATGCATGGGACATGTCCACTTGCAGGGACGAGCTCACCTTCGCACATTGCAACTACACAGATCATCTGCATGCATGCTGGGATTCGTGGATGCCAATCACAATGCAAAGTCGATTAGGGTGATATGTACAGGTTGCACTTGAGGTGAACAGTAACAAGCCCCCATTCTTCCACCCATGCAGGTGATGCTGGCTATCCCCTGAAGAGGTGGCTCCTTACCCCTGTACGGAACCCACAGAACAGGCACGAAGAGGACTACAATCATGCACATACCCGTACCCGGGTCGTGATTGAGCAGACATTTGGCCTTTTGAAGACACGGTTCCGGTGCCTAAGCAGGTCGGGTGGGGCTCTCCTGTACGGCCATGAGAAGGTGGCCAAGATCACCATGGCATGTGTCATGCTGCACAATATGTGTATCAGACGGAATGTGCCACTGCCCCCTGACGTTGAAATGCAACCACCTAACGAGGATGATGATGGGGATGAGGACGGAAGCGACGGGGCTGCAGGTCATGCAAGAGGCGATGCCCAGGAGGGACGCGATGTGCGTCAGCATCTGATCAGCCATATATTCTGAGACACATGGTTCAACTCTTTTGGCTGGATATGGGTATTAGTTGCACTGGTGTTTGTGGTGAAGCGCACAATGGGCCCTGTCCCCAATAAAGTACACTTACACAATGATGAAGTCCAAGCCTGTGTTTTAACTAGTCCCCAGTGTATTGAACATATCATGAGATGAAAAAGTGCATGTCCCCAAATATGCCACCACCCTTTCCCCTCCTCCCCCCACAACACTCCCAAAACACCCTTTCCCCCCTCCCCCACAACACTCCCAAAACACCCTTTCCCCCCTCCCCCCACAACACTCCCAAAACACCCTTTCCCTCCTCCCCCCACAACAACCCCATGTGTGGCTTGCACAACGTTGGTGTCCTGCTGCACATGTGCCAGCTAGACCCTGCTGTCTCTAATTCCCATTCCCACCACCACCATTAGGCGGTTGGGAGGGTGTGCACCTCATGGTGCACAGGGAGCGGCGGCGGGGGCTTGTCTGCTTGAACTTGCAGAGGAGGAGGTGCCTGTTTGTCCCTGTGGTGGTGGTGGGTACTGTCGGTCCATCACGTCCGCTATGCCCGTGAGGACCTGCCTCTGTTGTGCCATCTCCTCGCACAGCCTGTTGGTACAGGCTTCCATGGCCTCCCTCGACTGCCTAGCATTCTCCGTGACCTCCGACGCAGGTCTCCTCCCACTCCCTGAGTTTGATGGGAGAATCAGCGCCACCTCCTGTGGCCATGGCCAGCTTACGGTTAGCAGATAGTATGCTGCGGACCCGGAGGCAGAGATCGTCCCACCGCTTCCTGCACTCTTTAATGGTGCGGGTGGTGGTGCCCACCGCACTGACTTTCAGGGCCACCTCTGCCCAGTTGGCCTTTTTTTTAATCAGGGTCTCTCGCCACATGTCAGTAGCAAAGACAACATCAGCGTTTGCTGCAAGGGTCTCCATCAGTATTATCAGCTCCTCATTTGTGAATTTCTTCTTGCGCTGGTGGTCTGCGCCTTTCTTGATTGCCTTTGGCATTGTGAGGGGATCCTTGAGGCTTTGGGATGGCACTGGTGTGGAAACAGGTCCTGGGGGCAGAGGATGGCAACGGATTGTGTTTTTAAAGATGGCTGCCGTGCTCTTTCCCATTCCTGTGCGATGACGCTATTTCCGGTTCCGCAGTTTTACGGTGACCGCTATTAGCGGTCGCCGCTAATAGCGGTGACCGCTATTAGCATGTTGCAGGAGGTCGGAAGTGCTATCAGCGCTTTCGTCGGTGCCGCTAAGGGTCTTTTTGGGGTCTTTAGCGGCATGGCGGTAGGATCATTACTGGCATGGTGCTGTACTCGTGTCCGCGTACTCGTAATGGCACGCAATTAGCGGCCTCTTCCCAAGGCAGAAACGTTATTAGCGCCATGCCGGTGAGGGCCGGAATTTAGCGCATAACGTGTAATGAGGCCCCTAGTCTTGAATTGAAATCCTTCTCCGAAACGGAACTTTACAAGATGGTTCACAGCAAGAAAATGCACCTAACTAATTACCTAAACTAACAAGGAATGCTAAGTTTAACAAGCAGTCTTAAGTTACTGTTTACTCTTGCACAGATCCCTCTTTTAAGATCCACAGTCTTTCTTAGCTTATCTCAAGAAATCAGAGCGCTGCACTCCCACCAGACGAACCGCTTGTCTTGTCCCACGTGGAATTGGATTTCAACCTGCTTGCCTTCCTTCTCACCAACCAGAACTGAATTCAGGGAACAAAATGGGCCTTACTTAAGGGAGAAACTAGAAACAGGACCTTCCTGTAAGGGTAGGACAATGAAAGGCAGTTTACAATTCTTAAACTGTCTCCAAGCCCACTCAGCCTCCAATCATCTTGTGGAATGTTCCTAGCCAATCATAACCCTGTCTCCTGACCACCATGATGGCTTGGGGAACCTTCCTGAGGAACAGTAGAAGTTAAGGTAATAAAAAACAGGTTGTGTCAGTGTTATGCCAAAGTGTCTGTATTATGCAATTAATAAAAGAATTAGTCTCCCCTCCCAGCCAGTGGAACCTGACAGTTTTCTTCTTTCCTTGAACCGCAACTCCTGCTCCATCCATATCAATCTGGTTTCTGGCCTTCCAGTTATGATATTGTTTCTGGATGACTTGGCATGCTTCAAAATCGTGGAGAGGCAAGAGTGTTGATTCTAATTTACCTTTCCACAGAGTTCAATAATGTGGATCACCAGATCCTACTCTGCTGCCTAGAAGATGCAGGAATTTCAGGCTTACCTCTGGCATCATTTGTATCCTTTCTCTCTGACCATTGCCAGGTGTTTTTTCTCTCTCCTGTTTTCTCCTCTCCAAAGGACCTTTCTTGTTGGGTTCCTTGGGTCTTCTCTGTCCCCGCTACTCTTTAATCTGTACCTCCGGTCACTTGCAGATATGATCTATCAGCACAAGGGGAGTTTTTACCCATATGCTGACGACACCCAGCTGCTTTTCCAATGGGACTCCCCGGTATATGGCTCCTCTTCCAAGCTTAGAAATTACTTGTCAGCAATAGCTGAATGGATGGCTGAAAATTGCCTTAAACTCAATGGCAATAAAACTGAGATCATGGTGGTAGGGTGCACCAGAGCTGAGACTCCCTAGACCACTGGCGTTTGGCCAGAATCATTGGGACCATGCCCAGCTCCTAGTAAATCAGTAAGGAGCATGGGGGTAAAACTTCTTCCTTCTGGGTCTTGGGTCTTGGGAATTGCAGATTTCTTCTGTATAGAATTCTGGTTGTTTTAAATTGAAAACCCTAAAAAAATTCTCTGCCTTTTCTCCCTCCGGAGTCTCGACCTGGAGTGCTGGAGTGCTGGAGGCATCAATTTTGGGTTCCCTGGATTATTGTAATGGAACCTACTTGTGAC
The DNA here is from genome assembly GCF_040938575.1 of Ambystoma mexicanum. NCBI lineage: Eukaryota > Metazoa > Chordata > Amphibia > Caudata > Ambystomatidae > Ambystoma > Ambystoma mexicanum. The sequence continues at coordinate 638,717,561 of NC_090933.1, read as the reverse complement.
AGCCGGCCTTCCCAATCCAGCGGCTTCAACTTCTCCAACACTCCGCCTCATGGCATGCCTTTGGTGTCATCCGTCTCGCCCATTCTCTGGAACTTCTTTTACAACTCCACTGGCTCCCGGTCAGCAGCATCATTAAATTTGAGGTGCTCTGCATTGTCCACCGGGCTGTCCATTCTAGGGGAGCTGAATATCTTCAAGAAAAATGTACTCTGTATGGCCCCGTCAGAACTCTCGGTTCCACTTCACAGAAGCTGCTGGTAGTGCTCAGATTTCAGAGAGCCCACGCAAGGGGACTCTCTGTGGGACTACCTTCCACTGCAGCTTCACGAGAATGGAGACAAGCTTAGGTTCCGCAAAGCTTTGAAGACTTTTTTTATTTTGACTTGTCTTCCTCCTGTCTTGCTCACAATTGTTCATTGCTATAATGCAGGAATGAGGGTTCTTGAGGCTGCAGGTTACTTCATAGGTAATTTATTTTGTAACAGGAAATCAGGTTACATCAAGTCATTAAGTATAGTAATCTAAGGGAGCTATGATCTTAAGGGACAGCCCCACTAGCTCCCACCACCCAGGCTACATGTTTTCTTTCAACTGACTAGGTGAAAACCTTCGACAAACATAAACATTCTTCTCAGACACTCATCATTCCACGCTGACGTCATCACTTTCATGCAGAATGCATACAGGGAAGAGAGCAAGACACAACACACCTTCTTCTCTTAGACACATGACAAACAAGCAACCATATGAGGAGGAAACAAGATACAACATTGTTCTGTTCTGCTCTATCCTTTTTTCCTTAGTGCCTAGATGCCTTCTGGCCATAGACAGTGCTCTATAATGTATGGTTACATTACATTAGATTACAAATATACAATACACAAAAAAAGCAAACATACAGCCATAAAAGGCACCTAACTGGCTCTACAAACATCACTATCTCAGCATGTTCAACCGACCTGGATCCAAATCACAATACGCATTTGCAAATAAACATAACTCTTTGAGATTCCCAGATTCCCACAGTGGCTCACAAAAGGGACACATTTGTCCATCTGGTTTGAATCTCTATATGAAACATATATTAATATTATTATAGCTAATAATAATTATTAGCACATGTTCCCAATATTGAGCTTACATTTGTAACAAAGAATTCTAATTTGAAATGCAAACCTATCCCTTGCTGACCCACCTGTCTGCTGCACCTACTGGTCACCTGGTTACCTTCTGAACCCAATAGGCACCAGGCTCCTCCATGACCTGCAAGCATGTGCACTGCCACCTGGCCTCTGCACACTTAGGGATTGTATCTGTTACCCCACAGCCCCCCCCCTTTACACTACCCAGAGCTGGCCGTCCCGGCTACACTTAGTCAGAGCAATCACTGCCCTGACCACACTTCCCCCTACCCTCCCCTGGCACTTCTCCTCTCGCTCGCCTTGCACTTGCATGATCCAAATGATCAAGGCGTAGTGACATGGGGTACATTTACCTACCCAGCAAAATTCCCCTCCATCACCAATCTGCACTTCAGCAGTTACCAGCAGAATGGCTGCGCTGGCTCTGCAGAGCGTTATCCCCTTGCATCAAAACTGTGTTTTGCAGATACAAAAATTATGGCTGCGCTGTCTTTTCCAAGCATCTATTAGGTAAGATGGAACAGGGAACACACCGAGAAAGGCTGCCAGTGTGTTTCCTTATGTGCACCAAAGAAGAGAATTGAAAAGCAGTGCTGCTTTGCTGCTTTGCTGCTAGCACTAAATTTCCCATTGAAAAAGGAAATATTTTACATTTAAAATGATGGCACCCTGGTGCTTTTTTTCATCTGTTCAACAATACACAGTTCTGATCCAGTGAGACCCAGCTATGCCCAGCCACATTCAGGTTGTACTCCCACAAAAAGAGGCATTTCTCATTGAATGACAGGTTGTGTAGGCAAGATCTGTAGTATCACCAAGAACTTTACTCGCAGCCGTATGGAAAAACGCCTTACGTTGCAACAAAATATCACAGCTAAACTCTTCAACAAGAAGCCCTATTTCTCTGTGCTTATGTTAGTGTCAGTGGACCTTTGCCTTGAACAGATTGCTGTGTATGAGAAATTGACTAGGGCTGCAATTGATGTTTGGAATCCAGATGGAAGAGAAAACCACATTGGAAGTGACAACAAAAGGAGAATTCACCCCATGTAAAAAGGGTTGCTTTTTTGCAAAACTGATGTCTGTTTAAAAGCAAATTGTTGAGTAAGGCCCTGGCCTTGTCTAGAAATGTAAGAAGGTTTTTTTTTGGAAAGACTTGCTTCTGGTTCAGAAAAAAATAAATAAGTAAATAAATAAGTGCATTTACTGTGGAATCAGCAAGACAGGTTTTCCTGGCCTGGCTTCAAAGGACATTTGCTTTCTGGGAAAAGGATTTGCCTTCCCCCAAAGGGCCAGCCCCTTGGAAACTATGAATGGACCAAGAGGAAGCATCTCACACGCTCGTCAGGCTTTGTGGCTGGGCTTTAGACTGGTACAATAGATTTCTGGGACACTTAGGTGTGAAGTCTGGGTAACACCTCTCCTCTGCTACAACTGCCAGGATAAAACAAAATGGCTATGACAACCCCTGTGCCAGTGGGCCAGAGGAAGACATTTGGCTTAGAGTATTGGAAGACTGCCCCTCTTTGGGGGTAAAGCCGGCCCACTTGGTTCTAAAGACATTTCTTTTTAAAACTTGTATTTTTGTAACCTGAGAACTTGTTAAAATGTAACTTTCCTAGTATGAATGTAGATTTTATGCTTTTTAAATAAGAATGATGTATACCTTTCTGACAGGTTGTGGACTCAAATGCCGTAAAAATGACATTTCTGGGGAAAAATAAAAAGGACCCGGTTATGAAAGTGGGATGAAAATATGACCCATATTAATGTGCTTCAGTGTACCAAATTGTAGAATTATAGGTGAACTATTTTCCATGGAAATGGTGAAAGATTGCCAGAATGACTACATAGCATTGCACCGTCTTGGGATTTGGATCAGTATGTGTATTATAAGATATGTAATCTGCCCGTATAAGTTTCCTGATGATGACGTGTGAATATGAGTGTTTTGCTCCATAACCGATTTTTGCAAAATGTAACTTTGATAGAAAAAAGGACATTGTAAAAACACCCTACAGAACTGAGTCTCCCCTTCAAGTCCAATCTGTTTCAGGGATGAGGTGACATATATTTCAAGATTCATGGGGGTAGATCTAGCCAAAGCCTGCACCCATTGTGTAATCCTGTGATGTCACCCGCCTTATAAAAGGGGGAAGCTCACAGAGACAAGACACATTCTTCTGAATATTCCAACACCTTCGTATCCAGACATTTCATATTCATCCTGCAAAGATTCCAGATTCTACTGCCAGGCCAGAGCATAGCTGACGCTATCCAAGCCGAACCACCCTTCAGAACTAATACCCATAATAAAATACCACTAACTCATGGAGAAAGGGGGAAAAGCTGTTTTACCCTTTTTGAGAGTATCCTGTGACCAGACCAGCTTTTTGACCCACTACCTGCATGCCGCTGTGCCGTGACCAGACAGGCCCAGCTGCTTTCTGTTAGGAGAGCCCCACTGTGGTGCGATGACCAGATCCTTTGAGTCCAAAAACCTGGTTGGCTGTCCTAAATCCCAAACTCCAGCGCTTATTATGAGTTTCTCCCCATCCCATAGCAACACATAGTATACCTCAATTTGATACCTTGTCTTGGTTCCACCTTCTAAGCAATCCCATCAGTACACTGATAGCTTGTCGAAAACTGTCTGAATTCTCTGTGCATCTTGTCCTTGATTTTCCTAGTGTTAGCGCCATTCTTCCACAAATGTCTGTCTTGTGTAAGTCCTTAGTCCTCTTTTTGATTAAACTAATTAATTCCCACATAAAGAGCCACACAGCGCAAAGGGGTTACACTTAAGTAACCTGTGTCCCAGGCGGCAGCTCTCTTTTCTAGCCTTACAATATAGTTTCTGTAAAACTTGTCCTTTCCTTTTTAAACCGATTTTCTGTTAGCTGCTTTTATTTTTAAAACCGTTTTTCCTTTCCCATTGAAAATCTCATCCAGTTATTAAGCTAGAGTTACTCTTTCACTTTCATACTATCCCTGTTATGTGCATCTATCACCCAGCCTAAAACCCGCATTCCGATTGTGTCTATTTCACCTGTTTTTCAAACCGTTTGACATTTAAACCTGCAAAAAGAAGAAACTGCAGTTTTTCAACGTGTGATTTGGCTGCATTGTGTTTTCATTTCAAATTTGATTTTTGAACTGTAAGCCTTTTGTTAGTATCTTGCCTTGTAGTTTGCTAGTGTTCTTACATCTCTGATACTGTTATAACTCATATTTAACCCATGTATTCAACCGAATATGTAAATTAATTATTTACCAATTCCTGTTATGGTAATACATGCACAGGTCTCCTTAGAACCTTGTGCATGTAGATTCCATTTGAGAGTGCCTCGCCAGTTGATGCTTCCACTGCAGCTACCTGGGGGCCTCAAATAAAGCTCTTCTCTTCTCCCATACTTTGTGCCTCTTTATTTCATATGGCGACGAGGCACTGTACCCCGAGGCCCCCGGGAGCGTATTAGGTCACCTGATTGGGCGCAGCCCCCCCCCTTTTTTCGCTGCCACCGACTTCTGCTGCCAGCGCCTGCAGCGGCCTGCCTGTCAGCTGTGGACAGCCAAGAGGAACAGCCAAGAGAGGCCTCGACATCACCTTTCAGTTCTCCACTGTAAAGGGTGCCGCTCCTCCCCGCTGGGAGTTTAGAGCGGCGCACATTGCACTCCTGCCCTACTCCAAAAGTGCTTCAGACAGCAGGAGCTGTCCATCTATCAGGTCAGAGGAGGGGGGAGGACGAAGTGAAACTTACACTTTCCTTTCATTTGGCATTTTATGTGTAAAACGGACAAAATGAAACATACGCTTTCCTTTTATTGGCATTTTTTTTGTGTAAAACCCTCACTGCTGCCCTGAGCAGAACCCTGCATCATTTTCAAAAGCTGCTAGCTGTTGCCCAGCAACACACACACAGCATTAGCAGTCTTCATTCTCTCAATGGCTACTCTGACTTTCCGGGACTAATCACTCACTATCTTGGTCCATTGTGACATCACAACTGAACATTCCATCAGGTCTTCCCTGAACCAGCCAACCTGTGCTCCCAGCCCATTGTGAGGTCACAATCTGTACTAAGGACCATCCATACACTGAAGCCTAAAGACTCTGCAGTACAGATACACCTGGGCATTCTCTGAATCGGGTCCCACCCTGCCATGCAAGCAATTCTATAAAGAATGTATCCCAGCGCCTCCTTGCTAACTGCCAACAGTACTGAAAACCTCTGCCTACACTACAGCAACTGGTGCCACTCAACGCCATTCCTCACCACTTACAACCTAGAATCAGGCACACCACCATACAGGGCGTTCCGCCTCCCACCAAGTTTCTTCCATGCCCTGGGAGCCCAACCTGCCCATGGGAACAATGGATCGATGGATTCCACGTCTACCTCAGAGCCATTGGGGGCAGCAAATTCAATGATGACCTCAAGGAGGCGACCCTCTTGAACTGTATAGGGGCAGAAGCACTGAGACTTTTCAGGACCCTTCCCGAACCCAGCAACATAGGAGGAGATGGCAACCGCAAGTTTGACATAGCATTGGCCAAACTCACCAGTCATTTTGGCAACAAGACCAACGTAGTACTGGAAAGATACAGGTTCTTTTCCAGAAAGCAGCTCAAAGGCGAGTCTATTGATTCATACATAGCGTCCCTCAGGGCGCTTATGTCAACCTGCAGTTTCACAGGTGTCTGTGATGAGTATTTGAGAGACCAATTGGTGCTGAATGTGGCTGATCCACGCATCCAACAAAAATTGTGGCAAACCAAAAATCCCACCCTGGACCAAGCCACAGAGATAGCAAGGAGCATGGAATTGGGAGATCGATGCATGAGGGAAAGACGTGACCACACGACCAGTGTGGAAATCAAATGTGTCAGCCCTGAGTCCGAGCCTTACGAGCATCTAGTAGCAGCAGTAAGAAAGGCTCCGCCATCAAGGGGTTCGAAATTTGGCTCAAGCAGAGCGAGGCCATACAACTCCCAGAATCCAACGCGCTGCCAGAGGTGCGGATGGTACAAGCATGCAAATCCTGACAAAGAATGCCCCGCCATCGCTGTGGAGTGTTATAAGTGCAGCCAGATTGGACACTTTGCCAAAGTCTGCAAGAACACACGGGGAAAGACAACCAGATATGGCAATCTCACCAGGCGACCTTTCATCAGACCGTCCTCTGTGAGAGTAATCGAAAGCAACCAAGAGCACAATGACATGTTATCTATCAGTCCAATGCAACAAAAGGTACAAATACTCACTGTAACATCCCAACAACAGAGCAACGGTCCCTGGGTCAAAATGCAAATCAACGGCATATCATTACCTGTAATGGTAGACACTGGCTCCCCCTACACCATCGTGGATCTCAAGACCTTTTTGAGTGTACTCTCTGGCAAGATACATGACCTGCGAAGCACTTGTGTAAGAGCTACCGGTTATGGAAAAACGCCCATCGAGATAATGGGATATGTGTGGGTGAACCTCAAGTTCCATGACAGAGAAACATATTGCAAACTCTTTGTAGCCAAAGATGGCTCCTCCATTGTGGGATGGGAAGAACAAGCCGCTCTTCGAGTAAGAATACACCCTGGAGAAGAAATCCCTGTGCTGAGTGTGCTCAATAATGATATGGACATCAAATCTAATTTAGCAAAACAATTCCCCAAGGTGTTCTGCGACAAGATTGGACTCCTAAAAGGTTTCCAACACAGAATAATCCTCAAAAGAGGTGCTGTCCCAGTGGCCCACCGAGTCCGCAGTATTCCCTTTGGAACAAAAGAGGCGTTGAAGAAAGAACTTAAGCGCCTCTGCGATGAAAATATCATACAGCCCATCGAAAGTTCAGAATGGCTTGCCCCAATTGTCTTAGTAAAAAAAACGGACGATTCCATAAGAATGTGTGTCGACTTGAGAGACCTAAACAAAAACATATGGGTTGACAGACACCCACTTCCCAATATATCTGAACTCCTAACGAGCAAGAAACCTGCAAAATACTTTACAACTCTGGACCTCTCCTCAGCCTATCACCAGATTGCTTTGGAAGAGAGCTCAAAGAACCTAACATCTTTTGTCACACCTCTCGGTGCATTCATGTTTAACAGAATGCCATTCGGACTCGCTTCAGCCGCAGCAGTCTTTCAGAGACTCATGTCACATCTATTTGGAGGACTTGATGGCATACACTGCTTCCAAGATGATATCCTCATATCAGCCAGTACAGAAGAAGAGCACAACGCAAAACTTGTGGGTGTCCTACAGGTCATACAAAAAAGAGGGCTCACACTCAAATTAGAGAAATGCAACATAAAGTGCGACCGAGTTTCATACCTGGGCCATTCCATTGACGCCAACGGCATCAGCCCCAAGAGGAAACTCATGGACACCATAATGAATATCGCAGAGCCTCAAAATAAAGACCAATTAAGGAGTTTCCTCGGGATGACAGAATACTACTCCAAGTTTATAAGCAACTATGCTGATAAGACCAAAAACATGAGAAACATCTTGAAGAAGGCAACCAAATTCATATGGTCCACTGAATGCAAGAATGAATTCGAAGAAATCAAATTTCAAATTAACCAAGCCCCAGCCTTAGGAATGTTCGATTGTAAAGCTAAAACCATCATATCCGTAGATGCAAGTAAAACCGGACTGGGTGGTGTCCTAGAACAGCAACAAGATAAGGACATCGTGACGATCGCATTCGCATCGAGAGTACTGAGGGGAGCCGAACTAAACTATTCCACCATTGAGAGAGAAGCTCTGGGTCTGGAGTGGATTCTTCAGCATTTCAGGAACCTAATTTGGGGCTTACCCGTCATACTGAAAACAGACCATAAACCTCTAGTAAATGTCCTTCAGTCCAAAACTCCTCACCTTATATCACCGAGAATAAGACGTTGGTTCCTCGACAACATGCAATAAAACCTCCAACTATGCTATATTCCTGGTCCACAAAACCAAGTAGCAGATTGTCTTTCCAGATTATCGACCAACATCGACACTGAGATTGCATCTCCAGATGAGGACATCATAGCTGTCGTAAACCCTGCCATCTCGAGAGATGAATGGAAAATTAATGCCAATACTGATCCGGAACAGCGAGAAATCAGGGAAGCGATAGCTAATGACTGGGTGGAAACGGGAGAGGCTTTAACAACCTTCATTCCCTTCAAGGAAGAATTATCGATGGACGATGAGCATATCTTCAGAGGCGATCGAGTAATCCCACCCACCCAACTCAGAAAAAAAGTACTCCAACTGGCACACGAAGGTCACCTAGGAAGAAGCTTGACGAAAAACAAGTTGAGAAACAACTATTGGTGGCCAGGAATGTGGAAAGAAGCAGAAGAACTGGTCAAAAATTGCTCCACGTGTGCCATGAGTGACAAGTCCAAGATCTTAAGAAAGACCCCCTTACAGCCTATTGAACCTCCCAAACATGTGTGGTCTAAACTGGCAATCGACATCATGGGTCCATTCGAGAACCTCAAAACAGTCAAAGTATATATCATAGTACTTGTCGATTACACCTCTAAATGGACAGAATGGGGAATAGCTGAGGACAATGTGACCTCAAAGAAAGTCATAGATTTCCTGACAGAGATCTTCAGCAGGGAGGGAGACCCCAAGGAATTGGTTTCGGACAACGGGTCTCAGTTCATATCTATGGAATTTGCTGATTTCCTCAAGAAAAGGTCCATCAGCCACATAACGACATCTTTGTACCATCCAATTTCCAACGGACTTGTGGAACGCATGAACAGGCTCGTGAAGAGCGTAGTCCAACTGGCCACGGCCAACAACCTCCCGTGGAGAGAAACCCTCAAAGAAGCTTTGCATGCGTATAGAACTACCCCACACACCACCACGAACATAGAGCCCTTCACCCTCATGCGAGGTAGGGTTGCAACTAACCGATTTAGACCGGCGTGGATGTTCTTATACACGGGAGAAGCAAGGGTGAACATGGATCTACTTCAAAAGAAGTAAGAGAAAAACAAGCAAAATACAAAAGACAATACGACTCCAGACATGGAGTAAAAGAGATGATGGTTCGTGAAGGTGACTGGGTACGTGTCAAAGAACCGAAGAAAACTCTCAAGGGTGAATCCATCTTCAGACCTCCACAGAGAGTTGTGAGTTGTCATGGGAAGTCTGTCATCCTCGATGATGGAAAGAGATGGTCTGGAGATTATCTCATAAAAGTAACAAAAGACATCCAAGAGACCAGCATATCTAAGGACAACAGTCCTGAAAAACTTCACAACACACCTCACATTCCCCAAGAGAATCCCTCTGTGAACATGTGGACAATGACAGACCTCACTCCATGCATCAAGGAGTCCCCACTGGAAGAATGTCCAGAAGGAACCGCAAAATCATCCAAAACTTCAACAATGACTATGTTTATTACTAATTGTTGAGTTCAGGGTTTGGCCACAAATGACTCTGACACTCCAGTGAACTGTTAACTTATTTACTTAAGTTTAGGTACACCAAATACAGTTCTTAGAGTCAGGTAAGTAAAAGGGGACATAGGACACCCACCGGCATCCTCTCTCAGGGCTTACATCCTTGCAACTAACAAACCTGGAACTCACTCATAGATAAACCTTCTAAGCCCTGCATTCCATCTCAAGATTCTAGTCACTTGCACCAGATGAATGCAAAGTTAATCACAACACATCTTTCCCCTATAGAGACAACAACAAGAACAGTAAAGTATTGGTGGCAAGATCAATATTTCATCAAAAGATTTGTCCAGTAAAGTCCCACCTGAAAAACAAACGATTATTCAAAGCATTTCATATATAACCACAACCAACTCCAAAAGGTTTAGACCCTGTCACCACTTCAAAATCTATTAACATTAACATCAATGTCCATCTGTGGATTAAAATTAAAAGTCCACCTGTGGAGAGAACATATTAATCTGCCTACATAGAACAGCTAATGATGAACACTGTTATCAACTTAATAACTCTAATGAAGATTTAATAAACACTCAAAACCTTAATATCTTATCTCACTCACACATCACCGCACACATGTCTACCAACATATGCCAAAACAATGGCACCAAATCCTAGGAACAACATTTCCCTTGTAAACTGTTATCTCAACACCTTTGGCACCACACCCTAGGAACCACCTGTTCCCTTACAAACTGTGCCCACACTATTCATGCAACATATAAACACTATAACGTTGACCTTATACCTGAGTCAACAACCACACCATTCCCCACACACATTCCATATAGGACAACTGAGCATTGAACATGGTAACCAAGTAAAAGAAATGTCCCATCAATGTCCAAAATTCAAGCCTGCAGGGCCCATACTGATAATGTGTCTGTGGGAAAATGTATGGTTAAAGAACCATTTCCCAAAAACACTTGCTTTGACACTCATCCAAACATCAAACGTGTGTCAAAGCAAAAACTAAACAGTGCGCACCAACTTTTAAGCCTTAATATCCACATGTTGAAAGAATGTTTTTTTTTAAACATTCTTGTTAGACATTCTATATCCTCAATACTATAGTAGTTTTCACTACTCATTCACTTCACTAAAGTGCCTTATCCAACAGAGGCCTGACATTCAGCCATGGTAAGATGTGTAGCAGTTCAGTGCACATTAAAACTAAATGCAGGATTGCTTTCTAACATCGTTTGCAAAAATCTATTAACATCAAAAGTCCATCCATGCATAAAAATGTCAAAAGTCCTCCTGTGGAGAGAAATATGTTAAACTACATAACTCAATTAAAGAGAGAGACATGTACCTACAACATCACTCTAATAAACTAATATATATCAGCTCTAGTATCTCAACTCTAATCGCCAGCACCTCTGCATTCTCTCCTACTTCACCATTGCATAGAGAGTAACGGAGGAACACAGAGCTCCCATCCCCATCAAACTTCATAACTGAGTCAGGCCTCCCGCTGCAGCACTCATGTCGAACTCCAGGACTCCACTCAAGCCAACCGCAGCAACCTTCGGTTCCAGTCAAAGGTAAGCGCTGACATCGGATAACTTTGTCAGTGATCTCAGCTGCCTTCACTATGACCAATAGCTTGTAGCCTTGGCGCAACAGATGTTTGCACAGTCCATGGGCCCCAGGCCCCTCCTAGATCCATTACCAACTTCCAACTCTTCTGAATGTTTGTACAGTCTCAATTCTCTTAAATGCTTTATGAGAGACTGCCACCTTGAACTTCACCATGCCAATGAATGAATGAACCTTGCTGCTCCAATGAACTTCACAGCTCCTTCTAATAACCATAAGTCTCACAGAGCCCACTGCACTTTACAGCAGACCGTTGTACCTTTCAACACTAGAACTTCTTGTCCCCACTGCCCTTTGCAGCACACCCTTGTCACTGAAGTGCCTCTTCACTCCCTATGCAGTGCCTCTTCACTGCCCCGTGCAGCACTTCACTGCCCTCGCAGCGCCTCACCTCTTCACTGCACCATGCAGCACTTCACAGCCTCTGCAGCGACCACTCACTGCCTCTTGCAGCGCCTCTTGACTGCCTCTTGCAGCACCTCTTAACTGCATCTTGCAGTGCCTCACTGCCCTTGCAGAATCTCTTCACTGCCTCATGCAGCACCTCTTCACTGCCTCACGCAGCACCTCTTCACTGCCTAACGCAGCACCTCACTGCCCCTGCAGCGCGTCTTCACTGCCTGTTGCAGCACCTCACTGCCCTTGCAGCACTTCTTCATGCAGCGCCTCACTGCCTCTGTAGCATCTCACTGCCCCTAGCAGCGCTTCACTGTCTCTGCAGCGCCTCTTCACTGCCTGTTGCAGCGCCTAACTGCCCTCGCAGCACCTCTTCATGCAGCGCCTCACTGCCTCTGCAACATCTCATTGCCAAAGGAGAATTCACCCCATGTAAAAAGGGTTGCTTTTTTGCAAAACTGATGTCTGTTTAAAAGCAAATTGTTGAGTAAGGCCCTGGCCTTGTCTAGAAATGTAAGAAGGGTTTTTTTTGGAAAGACTTGCTTCTGGTTCAGAAAAAAATAAATAAGTAAATAAATAAGTGCATTTACTGTGGAATCAGCAAGACAGGTTTTCCTGGCCTGGCTTCAAAGGACATTTGCTTTCTGGGAAAAGGATTTGCCTTCCCCCAAAGGGCCAGCCCCTTGGAAACTATGAATGGACCAAGAGGAAGCATCTCACACGCTCGTCAGGCTTTGTGGCTGGGCTTTAGACTGGTACAATAGATTTCTGGGACACTTAGGTGTGAAGTCTGGGTAACACCTCTCCTCTGCTACAACTGCCAGGATAAAAAAAAATGGCTATGACAACCCCTGTGCCAGTGGGCCAGAGGAAGACATTTGGCTTAGAGTATTGGAAGACTGCCCCTCTTTGGGGGTAAAGCCGGCCCACTTGGTTCTAAAGACATTTCTTTTTAAAACTTGTATTTTTGTAACCTGAGAACTTGTTAAAATGTAACTTTCCTAGTATGAATGTAGATTTAATGCTTTTTAAATAAGAATGATGTATACCTTTCTGACAGGTTGTGGACTCAAATGCCGGAAAAATGACATTTCTTGGGAAAAATACAAAGGACCCGGTTATGAAAGTGGGATGAAAATATGACCCATATTAATGTGCTTCAGTGTACCAAATTGTAGAATTATAGGTGAACTATTTTCCATGGAAATGGTGAAAGATTGCCAGAATGACTACATAGCATTGCACCGTCTTGGGATTTGGATCAGTATGTGTATTATAAGATATGTAATCTGCCCGTATAAGTTTCCTGATGATGACGTGTGAATATGAGTGTTTTGCTCAATAACCGATTTTTGCAAAATGTAACTTTGATAGAAAAAAGGACATTGTAAAAACACCCTACAGAACTGAGTCTCCCCTTCAAGTCCAATCTGTTTCAGGGATGAGGTGACATATATTTCAAGATTCATGGGGGTAGATCTAGCCAAAGCCTGCACCCATTGTGTAATCCTGTGATGTCACCCGCCTTATAAAAGGGGGAAGCTCACAGAGACAAAACACATTCTTCTGAATATTCCAACACCTTCGTATCCAGACATTTCATATTCATCCTGCAAAGATTCCAGATTCTACTGCCAGGCCAGAGCATAGCTGACGCTATCCAAGCCGAACCACCCTTCAGAACTAATACCCATAATAAAATACCACTAACTCAGGGAGAAAGGGGGAAAAGCTGTTTTACCCTTTTTGAGAGTATCCTGTGACCAGACCAGCTTTTTGACCCACTACCTGCATGCCGCTGTGCCGTGACCAGACAGGCCCAGCTGCTTTCTGTTAGGAGAGCCCCACTGTGGTGCGATGACCAGATCCTTTGAGTCCAAAAACCTGGTTGGCTGTCCTAAATCCCAAACTCCAGCGCTTATTATGAGTTTCTCCCCATCCCATAGCAACACATAGTATACCTCAATTTGATACCTTGTCTTGGTTCCACCTTCTAAGCAATCCCATCAGTACACTGATAGCTTGTCGAAAACTGTCTGAATTCTCTGTGCATCTTGTCTTTGATTTTCCTAGTGTTAGCGCCATTCTTCCACAAATGTCTGTCTTGTGTAAGTCCTTAGTCCTCTTTTTGATTAAACTAATTAATTCCCACATAAAGAGCCACACAGCGCAAAGGGGTTACACTTAAGTAACCTGTGTCCCAGGCGGCAGCTCTCTTTTCTAGCCTTACAATATAGTTTCTGTAAAACTTGTCCTTTCCTTTTTAAACCGATTTTCTGTTAGCTGCTTTTATTTTTAAAACCGTTTTTCCTTTCCCATTGAAAATCTCATCCAGTTATTAAGCTAGAGTTACTCTTTCACTTTCATACTATCCCTGTTATGTGCATCTATCACCCAGCCTAAAACCCGCATTCCGATTGTGTCTATTTCACCTGTTTTTCAAACCGTTTGACATTTAAACCTGCAAAAAGAAGAAACTGCAGTTTTTCAACGTGTGATTTGGCTGCATTGTGTTTTCATTTCAAATTTGATTTTTGAACTGTAAGCCTTTTGTTAGTATCTTGCCTTGTAGTTTGCTAGTGTTCTTACATCTCTGATACTGTTATAACTCATATTTAACCCATGTATTCAACCGAATATGTAAATTAATTATTTACCAATTCCTGGTATGGTAATACATGCACAGGTCTCCTTAGAACCTTGTGCATGTAGATTCCATTTGAGAGTGCCTCGCCAGTTGATGCTTCCACTGCAGCTACCTGGGGGCCTCAAATAAAGCTCTTCTCTTCTCCCATACTTTGTGCCTCTTTATTTCATATGGCGACGAGGCACTGTACCCCGAGGCCCCCGGGAGCGTATTAGGTCACCTGATTGGGCGCAGCCCCCCCCCCTTTTTTCGCTGCCGCCGACTTCTGCTGCCAGCGCCTGCAGCGGCCTGCCTGTCAGCTGTGGACAGCCAAGAGGAACAGCCAAGAGAGGCCTCGACATCACCTTTCAGTCCTCCACTGTAAAGGGTGCCGCTCCTCCCCGCTGGGAGTTTAGAGCGGCGCACATTGCACTCCTGCCCTACTCCAAAAGTGCTTCAGACAGCAGGAGCTGTCCATCTATCAGGTCAGAGGAGGGGGGAGGACGAAGTGAAACTTACACTTTCCTTTCATTTGGCATTTTATGTGTAAAACGGACAAAATGAAACATACGCTTTCCTTTTATTGGCATTTTTTTTGTGTAAAACCCTCACTGCTGCCCTGAGCAGAACCCTGCATCATTTTCAAAAGCTGCTAGCTGTTGCCCAGCAACACACACACAGCATTAGCAGTCTTCATTCTCTCAATGGCTACTCTGACTTTCCGGGACTAATCACTCACTATCTTGGTCCATTGTGACATCACAACTGAACATTCCATCAGGTCTTCCCTGAACCAGCCAACCTGTGCTCCCAGCCCATTGTGAGGTCACAATCTGTACTAAGGACCATCCATACACTGAAGCCTAAAGACTCTGCAGTACAGATACACCTGGGCATTCTCTGAATCGGGTCCCACCCTGCCATGCAAGCAATTCTATAAAGACTGTATCCCAGCGCCTCCTTGCTAACTGCCAACAGTACTGAAAACCTCTGCCTACACTACAGTAACTGGTGCCACTCAACGCCATTCCTCACCACTTACAACCTAGAATCAGGCACACCACCATGCAGGGCGTTCCGCCTCCCACCAAGTTTCTTCCATGCCCTGGGAGCCCAACCTGCCCATGGGAACAATGGATCGATGGATTCCACGTCTACCTCAGAGCCATTGGGGGCAGCAAATTCAATGATGACCTCAAGGAGGCGACCCTCTTGAACTGTATAGGGGCAGAAGCACTGAGACTTTTTAGGACCCTTCCCGAACCCGGCAACATAGGAGGAGATGGCAACCGCAAGTTTGACATAGCATTGGCCAAACTCACCAGTCATTTTGGCAACAAGACCAACGTAGTACTGGAAAGATACAGGTTCTTTTCCAGAAAGCAGCTCAAAGGCGAGTCTATTGATTCATACATAGCGTCCCTCAGGGCGCTTATGTCAACCTGCAGTTTCACAGGTGTCTGTGATGAGTATTTGAGAGACCAATTGGTGCTGAATGTGGCTGCTCCACGCATCCAACAAAAATTGTGGCAAACTAAAAATCCCACCCTGGACCAAGCCACGGAGATAGCAAGGAGCATGGAATTGGGAGATCGATGCATGAGGGAAAGACGTGACCACACGACCAGTGTGGAAATCAAATGTGTCAGCCCTGAGTCCGAGCCTTACGAGCATCTAGTAGCAGCAGTAAGAAAGGCTCCGCCATCAAGGGGTTCGTAATTTGGCTCAAGCAGAGCGAGGCCATACAACTCCCAGAATCCAACGCGCTGCCAGAGGTGCGGATGGTACAAGCATGCAAATCCTGACAAAGAATGCCCCGCCATCGCTGTGGAGTGTTATAAGTGCAGCCAGATTGGACACTTTGCCAAAGTCTGCAAGAACACACGGGGAAAGACAACCAGATATGGCAATCTCACCAGGCGACCTTTCATCAGACCGTCCTCTGTGAGAGTAATCGAAAGCAACCAAGAGCACAATTACATGTTATCTATCAGTCCAATGCAACAAAAGGTACAAATACTCACTGTAACATCCCAACAACAGAGCAACGGTCCCTGGGTCAAAATGCAAATCAACGGCATATCATTACCTGTAATGGTAGACACTGGCTCCCCCTACACCATCGTGGATCTCAAGACCTTTTTGAGTGTACTCTCTGGCAAGATACATGACCTGCGAAGCACTTGTGTAAGAGCTACCAGTTATGGAAAAACGCCCATCGAGATAATGGGATATATGTGGGTGAACCTCAAGTTCCATGACAGAGAAACATATTGCAAACTCTTTGTAGCCAAAGATGGCTCCTCCGTTGTGGGATGGGAAGAACAAGCCGCTCTTCGAGTAAGAATACACCCTGGAGAAGAAATCCCCGTGCTGAGTGTGCTTAATAATGATATGGACATCAAATCTAATTTAGCAAAACAATTCCCCAAGGTGTTCTGCGACAAGATTGGACTCCTAAAAGGTTTCCAACACAGAATAATCCTCAAAAGAGGTGCTGTCCCAGTGGCCCACCGAGTCCGCAGTATTCCCTTTGGAACAAAAGAGGCGTTGAAGAAAGAACTTAAGCGCCTCTGCGATGAAAATATCATACAGCCCATCGAAAGTTCAGAATGGCTTGCCCCAATTGTCTTAGTAAAAAAAACGGACGATTCCATAAGAATGTGTGTCGACTTGAGAGACCTAAACAAAAACATATGGGTTGACAGACACCCACTTCCCAATATATCTGAACTCCTA
The DNA here is from genome assembly GCF_040938575.1 of Ambystoma mexicanum. Taxonomy (NCBI): domain Eukaryota; kingdom Metazoa; phylum Chordata; class Amphibia; order Caudata; family Ambystomatidae; genus Ambystoma; species Ambystoma mexicanum. The sequence goes on along the minus strand of NC_090933.1, from coordinate 638,700,571 downwards.
TCGACCATGAAACCTGCAAAATACTTTACAACTCTGGACCTCTCCTCAGCCTATCACCAGATTGCTTTGGAAGAGAGCTCAAAGAACCTAACATCTTTTGTCACACCTCTCGGTGCATTCATGTTTAACAGAATGCCATTCGGACTCACTTCAGCCGCAGCAGTCTTTCAGAGACTCATGTCACATCTATTTGGAGGACTTGATGGCATACACTGCTTCCAAGATGATATCCTCATATCAGCCAGTACAGAAGAAGAGCACCACGCAAAACTTGTGGGTGTCCTACAGGTCATACAAAAAAGTGGGCTCACACTCAAATTAGAGAAATGCAACATAAAGTGCGACCGAGTTTCATACCTGGGCCATTCCATTGACGCCAACGGCATCAGCCCCAAGAGGAAACTCATGGACACCATAATGAATATCGCCGAGCCTCAAAATAAAGACCAATTAAGGAGTTTCCTCGGGATGACAGAATACTACTCCAAGTTTATAAGCAACTATGCTGATAAGACCAAAAACATGAGAAACATCTTGAAGAAGGCAACCAAATTCATATGGTCCACTGAATGCAAGAATGAATTCGAAGAAATCAAATTTCAAATTAACCAAGCCCCAGCCTTAGGAATGTTCGATTGTAAAGCTAAAACCATCATATCCGTAGATGCAAGTAAAACCGGACTGGGTGGTGTCCTAGAACAGCAACAAGATAAGGACATCGTGACGATCGCATTCGCATCGAGAGTACTGAGGGGAGCCGAACTAAACTATTCCACCATTGAGAGAGAAGCTCTGGGTCTGAGGTGGATTCTTCAGCATTTCAGGAACCTAATTTGGGGCTTACCCGTCATACTGAAAACAGACCATAAACCTCTAGTAAATGTCCTTCAGTCCAAAACTCCTCACCTTATATCACCGAGAATAGGACGTTGGTTCCTCAACATCATGCAATAAAACCTCCAACTATGCTATATTCCTGGTCCACAAAACCAAGTAGCAGATTGTCTTTCCAGATTATCGACCAACATCGACACTGAGATTGCATCTCCAGATGAGGACATCATAGCTGTCGTAAACCCTGCCATCTCGAGAGATGAATGGAAAATTAATGCCAATACTGATCCGGAACAGCGAGAAATCAGGGAAGCGATAGCTAATGACTGGGTGGAAACGGGAGAGGCTTTAACAACCTTCATTCCCTTCAAGGAAGAATTATCGATGGACGATGAGCATATCTTCAGAGGCGATCGAGTAATCCCACCCACCCAACTCAGAAAAAAAGTACTCCAACTGGCACACGAAGGTCACCTAGGAAGAAGCTTGACGAAAAACAAGTTGAGAAACAACTATTGGTGGCCAGGAATGTGGAAAGAAGCAGAAGAACTGGTCAAAAATTGCTCCACGTGTGCCATGAGTGACAAGTCCAAGATCTTAAGAAAGACCCCCTTACAGCCTATTGAACCTCCCAAACATGTGTGGTCTAAACTGGCAATCGACATCATGGGTCCATTCGAGAACCTCAAAACAGTCAAAGTATATATCATAGTACTTGTCGATTACACCTCTAAATGGACAGAATGGGGAATAGCTGAGGACAATGTGACCTCAAAGAAAGTCATAGATTTCCTGACAGAGATCTTCAGCAGGGAGGGAGACCCCAAGGAATTGGTTTCGGACAACGGGTCTCAGTTCATATCTATGGAATTTGCTGATTTCCTCAAGAAAAGGTCCATCAGCCACATAACAACATCTTTGTACCATCCAATTTCCAACGGACTTGTGGAACGCATGAACAGGCTCGTGAAGAGCGTAGTCCAACTGGCCACGGCCAACAACCTCCCGTGGAGAGAAACCCTCAAAGAAGCTTTGCATGCGTATAGAACTACCCCACACACCACCACGAACATAGAGCCCTTCACCCTCATGCGAGGTAGGGTTGCAACTAACCGATTTAGACCGGCGTGGATGTTCTTATACACGGGAGAAGCAAGGGTGAACATGGATCTACTTCAAAAGAAGTAAGAGAAAAACAAGCAAAATACAAAAGACAATACGACTCCAGACATGGAGTAAAAGAGATGATGGTTCGTGAAGGTGACTGGGTACGTGTCAAAGAACCGAAGAAAACTCTCAAGGGTGAATCCATCTTCAGACCTCCACAGAGAGTTGTGAGTTGTCATGGGAAGTCTGTCATCCTCGATGATGGAAAGAGATGGTCTGGAGATTATCTCATAAAAGTAACAAAAGACATCCAAGAGACCAGCATATCTAAGGACAACAGTCCTGAAAAACTTCACAACACACCTCACATTCCCCAAGAGAATCCCTCTGTGAACATGTGGACAATGACAGACCTCACTCCATGCATCAAGGAGTCCCCACTGGAAGAATGTCCAGAAGGAACCGCAAAATCATCCAAAACTTCAACAATGACTATGTTTATTACTAATTGTTGAGTTCAGGGTTTGGCCACAAATGACTCTGACACTCCAGTGAACTGTTAACTTATTTACTTAAGTTTAGGTACACCAAATACAGTTCTTAGAGTCAGGTAAGTAAAAGGGGACATAGGACACCCACCGGCATCCTCTCTCAGGGCTTACATCCTTGCAACTAACAAACCTGGAACTCACTCATAGATAAACATTCTAAGCCCTGCATTCCATCTCAAGATTCTAGTCACTTGCACCAGATGAATGCAAAGTTAATCACAACACATCTTTCCCCTATAGGGACAACAACAAGAACAGTAAAGTATCGGTGGCAAGATCAATATTTCATCAAAAGATTTGTCCAGTAAAGTCCCACCTGAAAAACAAACGATTATTCAAAGCATTTCATATATAACCACAACCAACTCCAAAAGGTTTAGACCCTGTCACCACTTCAAAATCTATTAACATTAACATCAAGGTCCATCTGTGGATTAAAATTAAAAGTCCACCTGTGGAGAGAACATATTAATCTGCCTACATAGAACAGCTAATGATGAACACTGTTATCAACTTAATAACTCTAATGAAGATTTAATAAACACTCAAAACCTTAATATCTTATCTCACTCACACATCACCGCACACATGTCTACCAACATATGCCAAAACAATGGCACCAAATCCTAGGAACAACATTTCCCTTGTAAACTGTTATCTCAACACCTTTGGCACCACACCCTAGGAACCACCCGTTCCCTTACAAACTGTGCCCACACTATTCATGCAACATATAAACACTATAACGTTGACCTTATACCTGAGTCAACAACCACACCATTCCCCACACACATTCCATATAGGACAACTGAGCATTGAACATGGTAACCAAGTAAAAGAAATGCCCCATCAATGTCCAAAATTCAAGCCTGCAGGGCCCATACTGATAATGTGTCTGTGGGAAAATGTATGGTTAAAGAACCATTACCCAAAAACACTTGCTTTGACACTCATCCAAACATCAAACGTGTGTCAAAGCAAAAACTAAACAGTGCGCACCAACTTTTAAGCCTTAATATCCACATGTTGAAAGAATGTTTTTTTTTAAACATTCTTGTTAGACATTCTATATCCTTAACACTATAGTAGTTTTCACTACTCATTCACTTCACTAAAGTGCCTTATCCAACAGAGGCCTGACATTCAGCCATGGTAAGATGTGTAGCAGTTCAGTGCACATTAAAACTAAATGCAGGATTGCTTTCTAACATCGTTTGCAAAAATCTATTAACATCAAAAGTCCATCCATGCATAAAAATGTCAAAAGTCCTCCTGTGGAGAGAAATATGTTAAACTACATAACTCAATTAAAGAGAGAGACATGTACCTACAACATCACTCTAATAAACTAATATATATCAGCTCTAGTATCTCAACTCTAATCGCCAGCACCTCTGCATTCTCTCCTACTTCACCATTGCATAGAGAGTAACGGAGGAACACAGAGCTCCCATCCCCATCAAACTTCATAACTGAGTCAGGCCTCCCGCTGCAGCACTCATGCCGAACTCCAGGACTCCACTCAAGCCAACCGCAGCAACCTTCGGTTCCAGTCAATGGTAAGCGCTGACATCGGATAACTTTGTCAGTGATCTCAGCTGCCTTCACTATGACCAATAGCTTGTAGCCTTGGCGCAACAGATGTTTGCACAGTCCATGGGCCCCAGGCCCCTCCTAGATCCATTACCAACTTCCAACTCTTCTGAATGTTTGTACAGTCTCAATTCTCTTAAATGCTTTATGAGAGACTGCCACCTTGAACTTCACCATGCCAATGAATGAATGAACCTTGCTGCTCCAATGAACTTCACAGCTCCTTCTAATAACCATAAGTCTCACAGAGCCCACTGCACTTTACAGCAGACCGTTGTACCTTTCAACACTAGAACTTCTTGTCCCCACTGCCCTTTGCAGCACACCCTTGTCACTGAAGTGCCTCTTCACTCCCTATGCAGTGCCTCTTCACTGCCCCGTGCAGCACTTCACTGCCCTCGCAGCGCCTCACCTCTTCACTGCACCATGCAGCACTTCACAGCCTCTGCAGCGACCACTCACTGCCTCTTGCAGCGCCTCTTGACTGCCTCTTGCAGCACCTCTTAACTGCATCTTGCAGTGCCTCACTGCCCTTGCAGAATCTCTTCACTGCCTCATGCAGCACCTCTTCACTGCCTCACGCAGCACCTCTTCACTGCCTAACGCAGCACCTCACTGCCCCTGCAGCGCGTCTTCACTGCCTGTTGCAGCACCTCACTGCCCTTGCAGCACTTCTTCATGCAGCGCCTCACTGCCTCTGTAGCATCTCACTGCCCCTAGCAGCGCTTCACTGTCTCTGCAGCGCCTCTTCACTGCCTGTTGCAGCGCCTAACTGCCCTCGCAGCACCTCTTCATGCAGCGCCTCACTGCCTCTGCAACATCTCATTGCCCATTGTAGCGCCTCACTGCCCTGGCAGAACCTCTCCACTGCCTCATGCAGCACCTTTACATCCATAGCTGCTCTGTTATTCCAGTGCCTTCGTAGCGCCTCTGTCTGGGCCTTTCTTGCCCCCTCTGCCTCTGTAGCACCTCTATCTGGACCTCAATTTCCCTCACTGCACTTGCAGTGCCTCACAGCCATCCAGCGCTCTTACCTGAGAGAGGATCACTTCTCAGAGGGGGGGGCGGTGGGTGTCTCCCTTTGGTGCTGTCCCCCCAGCACAGCCAGATCCCATCCTCGTCGCCAGTGTTGAGTTCAGGGTTTGGCCACAAATGACTCTGACACTCCAGTGAACTGTTAACTTATTTACTTAAGTTTAGGTACACCAAATACAGTTCTTAGAGTCAGGTAAGTAAAAGGGGACATAGGACACCCACCGGCATCCTCTCTCAGGGCTTACATCCTTGCAACTAACAAACCTGGAACTCACTCATAGATAAACATTCTAAGCCCTGCATTCCATCTCAAGATTCTAGTCACTTGCACCAGATGAATGCAAAGTTAATCACAACACTAATGTACCCCAGTTTACCCATCTTCCCTCTGCCTCTCCCACTTGACACCCTTTTTTTTCCCTTTCACTTTCCCGCTTTTCCCCCACCTGTTTTTCCTTTTTCTTTTGCCTCACGTGGGGGAGATGTTATGGTAATACATGCACAGGTCTCCTTAGAACCTTGTGCATGTAGATTCCATTTGAGAGTGCCTCGCCAGTTGATGCTTCCACTGCAGCTACCTGGGGGCCTCAAATAAAGCTCTTCTCTTCTCCCATACTTTGTGCCTCTTTATTTCAATTCCAAATGTTATTTATGCAATTGCAAAGGTTTTTAAATCCGATGTTGCCTCCCATATCGTGAGGGAAGGTCGATTTTAGTCTGTTTTCTGCCTAGTATTCCTGAATCCTTGCTGCTCCTTTCTGTCCACTCAAAATTCGATTAATAGGGGTTTGAGGGAGCATTGCAGGGGGAAATCTTAACTCGGGTGCTATCTATCGAACAGTAAATTTGCTCCCATTCATCTGTGCTTTGGATATGTAATAGTAGAAGGTCAACTAAGTGTATTTCATCATTTTACATTGTAATTATCACCCCATTGGTGATTGCTGCACAATATTAAAATTGTGTGATTTTCCTTGAATTTAAGATAAATAAATATTGTATTTCCACCCACCAGTCTGGTTCATGGTCTACTGTGACCCGGGGTATTTGTAAAAGGGGGTGTGAGACGGGTCGGGTGCCAGCTCAATCCGAATTCTAGGAAATAAAGAAAAAGTATTTTAAATGTGCGCTACCTCCTAGACTAAGGGCAAGAGTCCTGGTCTGGTGTGTGACGCCCGATTAGAATCCTTAACAGTAAGAGCATTAGTTTCGTCCCCCTATGTCTCCCTTTCTTGTCTTGTCGCGCCTAGAAACACTTGTGTACAGGTGCATTATAAATGACTCATCATATCAAATCATATCATTGCAATGCAGAACTATCATCCTAAATACAGATCTTTCTATCAGAATTCACAACTCATATTCTAAATGCAGAACTCATGTTTCAAATGTAGATTTGTTATTTCGAACAAAGAATTCCAATTCCAAATTCAGAACTAACGATTTGATGGCAGAAATTTCATTCCAAATGCAGAAGTCATATTTTGAATTTAGAGCTTAAATTTTAAACAGAGAATTCATAATATGATGTCAGAACTCTTACTCCAGATTCAGAGCTCCCATTCCAAATGTCCCACCCACTTTCCAAGTATAGAACTCTGATTCCAAATGCATGACTCTCACTCCAAAAGCATAACTCATAGGGTAAACGTAGAGCTTATATTCCAAGCAAATAATTCGGATTCCAAATGCAGCACTTGCATTCAGAATGCAGAAATCTCAATTGCAGAACTCCTCTTAACCTACCTTTCATCTGCCTGCTAGCTAACATGTTTCCCTCGCCTCTACGGAACTCCCCTTAACCTACCTCTCATCTGCCTGCCAGCTAACATGTTTCCCTCTCCCCTAACCTGTCTCTGCCACTCACTTCCTCTGCCTCCATTCTAGCACTTTGCCCATCATAGTCACGTCCTGAGCACAGCTGGCCATACCACCTACTCAAACTTAAAAAAATCCAATGTTGGTTGTCCTTAATCTATGTATGTCCACTTATGTATTGTCCCCGGTGACTGTTCCATTTACTCCCCTCCACAGCCTGATCAGAATGTCCCTCAAAATCACCCCATTGTAAGAAGCTCACTGCTTCCCGTCAAATCTGATTTTTTATGTATTGTTTATTGCTTTGTGATCAAACGAGCATTGTTCCTCCTGTATTTATATATAAATAAATGCAAATAAATACTTCAAATGTACTCATAGTTCAAATACGTGACTACAGTGTCAAATGCAGAATTTTCATTCCAAATGAAGACCTCATATTTTGAATGTGGAGTTCATATTTCGAATGTAGAACTCCAAGTCCTAATACAGAATTCCCATTCCAAATGAAGAGAACATTCCAAATGTAGAACTCTCATATGAAACGAAGAACTGATATTCTAACTATAGAGCTCCTATTTCGGATGCAAAATTTCCAAATTCAGAATTCCCATTCCAAATGAAGAACACACATTCCAAATGTAGAGCTCATCTTTCACACACTGAACTCTAATTCCAAATGCAGAACTTTAATTCCAAATATGGAACACTCAATTCAAATAAAGAACTAATATTCTAATTCAAAATGTAGAGCTCATATTTCAAACATAGAACTACAATTCCAAATGCAGAATTTTAATTCCAAGCTCAGATCACTCATTTCAATTGGAGAACTCATATTGTAAATGTAGAGCTCATATTTCGAATGCAGAATTTCCAATTTCAGAATTCCCTTTCCAAATGAAGAACACACCTTCCAAATGTAGAGCTCATCTTTCACACACTGAACTCGAATTCCAAATGCAGAACTTTCATTCCAAACTCAGAAAACTCAATTCAAATTAAAAACTCATATTCTAAATGCATAGCTCCTATTTCGAATACAGAATTTCCACATTCAGAATTCGTATTCCAAATGAAGAACGCATATTCCAAATGTAGAGCTCATCTTTCACACACTGAACTATAATTCCAAATACAGAACTTCCATTCCAAATATGGAACACTCAATTCAAATGAAGAACTCATATTCTAATTCTAAATGTAGAGCTCATATTTCTAACACGGAGCTCCTATTCCAAATGCAGGACTTTCATTCCAAACTCAGAACACTCATTTCAAATGGAGAACTCATATTCTAAATGTAGAGCTCATATTTTGAATCCAGAGCTCCAATTCCAAATACTGAATTCCCATCCGAATGAAGAACACATATTCCAAATCTAGAGCTCATATTTAAAAAAAGGAACTCCAATACCTAATGCAGAGCTTTCATTCCAAAAACAGACCTTTCATTTCAAATAGAGAACTCATATTCTAAATGTAGAGCTCATATATGCAATCCAGAGCTCCAATTCCAAATACTGAATTCCCATTCCCAATGAAAAACACATATTACAAATGTAGAATTAATGTTTCAAACATAGAATTCTAACTCCAAATGCAGAGGTCCCACTCCAAATGCATAATTATCATTCCAAATGTAACACTTGCATTCCAATTGTAGCTCTCAAATACAAAACATAGACTTCTCATGTCATCATTCCTTATTAGAGTTCTTTTCCTAGACAGGCTTTTCATGATGTGCACCACTGCTTTATTGATACTCTTCAAAATGTTGTATCGATTGAAAACAACTGATGTTCATGCCAAGCGAGCCTCACTTCTTTGTGACATCACTCACGACACAGGCAAGGATGTTTACTCAAACACAGGAAGACAACGTGGCACAGGTTTACGCCTTCGCCTTCTGCACGATAAACGGGAATGCACCCCATTGGTGTCTCTTTCGATATCAATGAAATATCAACTCAACATCCATTGTGATATCAGTGCCACATCACCTTTCTATCTCTGGGGATATCAGTGCCACATCGCCTTACTAGCTCTGGGGATATCAGTGCCACTTCCCCTTTCTATCTCTGGGGATATATTAATGCCACATCACCTTCTTAAGTCATCTATTTTCAGTGCCACATCTCCTTCCTATCCAATGGGATACTAGTGCCACATCACCTCCTGTCACCTGTGATAGCCGCACCACATCTCCTTCCTGCCTCTGTGACATCAGTGACACAGGACCTTGCTGTCTCTTGCCCACATCACCTTTCTGTTGCTCATGGCATTGGCATCACACCTTCTCATAGCATCTGTTGAGATATCAGGTCCTCGCGTTGGTCTTGTTGCTTGTGAGGTCAGTGTTGCAGCAAGGTTCTGTCGCTTGCATTGTGTTACATCCCCTCCCTTGCCCATTGTGAGATCAACGCCACATCACCTGAATGTCTCACGCCGCTTCTGTCCACATTGCCTGCATGTCTTTGGATACGCCTTTGTCTGCATCATCTCCCTTTGATCTGTGATGTCATTGCAAGGAGGCTATATATGCTGAGTGAGTGCTGGCCTCGGGAAGTGTTGAGCAGAAGATGAGGCCGGCAACAGGGGGATTCCCTGTAAGATCTGTTGGTTACCTCTCCCATCCAGCACCTCCCCACCCTAGTCTGGTGGCAGATGGCCAAACCCTGAGGTGGTGCTGCTGCTCACAAGTTGAACGAAAAACAGGGACGACCAACAACATAAAAATGAACCTCGATTGTGCAATGTTGGAGTGATCGCCTGCCTTGGAAAACAAGCAGACTCAAATGGATCTACACGTGAACAAAGCAACATACTGACGTATCATCTGCTACGTCATTTATTGTCGAGCGAGTATGTTTGAAAACACTTTAGACTCAGTCACAACGGTGCCGGATAATGCGTGGTCACTTTTGATTTGACTTCAACGTGCGGTTAAGTAACTGCCTCTATCTGGCAGTTACTTAATAAGCTGTTCAAAGTGCGTACGCAGTATGACGGGGCTGGTATGCATAGAGAGTGGCTTGATCTCCTTTTCGGTAGCAAACTGGGGTGCTGCTGCAAACCGAGGTCATGATGGTGATGTGTGTTGCTTAATAACTCACAACGATCTTCAAGTGCATATCTTGTTTATGAAGGGACAATGAGTAATGATTTGGATTACAAGCAATTCAACGAAAAGCATGTTAGCTACTGTTATGTTCTGGCCCCGCACGGAGGCAGAACGTGGTAGGCCTCGGAGGTAGGCCTCAGTGACGCAGCTCCAGCCGGAGCGAAAGAAAGACACGACACACGCTGCTGGAGTTTGTGCCCGGAACTGCCTCCCTTGCGCGGGGGCGGGGCTTTTATTAAGACGCCCTACGTCACCGTGTAGCGGGGTGGAGGGCGGATGTAACATTCCTCCTTTATTATAAACAAAACACAACAACGGAACACGCCCACATGAGTAGGCTTCTACTCGTGAGTATAACAAAATACAAACGCAAATTCCCATTTACAAATTTCAGAGTCCACACTACCACACAAAGTCCTTGAGCCGAGATGGCGGCTGAGTGGCAGCTCTCAGGCCATATCTTCCACCCCGTGAGATGGTTTCTACAGTCTCATCAGATCGCTCACCTTCCGCTCCCCTGCTCCCATGTTCTGTCACCTGCATTTTCTTCGCCTTGGTGATCCTCGGGTCCGCCCTCGATCCGCGGCAACTCCTCATCTTCTTGGGGACAGTCCCCATCAGTCCAGAGGTTGCATGGCACTGCCTTGAACTATGACGCGTTACGCGTCACCTGACAATGCCCCCTTTGTGCAGTTATCATGGTCCCTTGTGTCTCACGGACAGTCCATGGGAGAGTCTCGTAGCAGGACTCCATTTTGGACTTAGTCGGGTTCCGTAACATGACCACCTGGTCGCCCACCTGGTGGTCGGATGGTCGCGACCTCCTCTTGGCACTCATGTTGGCATTGGCGTCCCTTCGTCTTCTGTCAGTGCGCCCCAAGTCCAGCTTGTCCGGTCCTCTGCTGGGGTGATGTGGGATGGACGACCTGATGACGGTGCCAAACATGAGATCCACTGGGGGAACGCCTGTTGTGCGGTGTGGGGTGACCCTGTAGTTCCTCAGGAAACGATAGAGGTCGACTTTCCACGGGCTGGCATTTGCCTTCGACAGCCTCAACAATTTGTTAATTGTTCTCATGAATCGTTCTACATCGCTGTTAGCCTGGGGCCACCTGGGCATGATGTGGTGATACCGGATGTTCAGACCTTGCAAGTACTGTTGGAACTCCACCCCTTGGAAGGGTGCTCCATTGTCACTTTTGATCATGGTTGGGAGTCCATGTGTCACGAACATCTTCTCAATGGCCGGGATGACCATTTCCACTGCCGTGGACTCGACCATCTCGACTTCGGTGTATCGGGAGTGGTCATCGATTGCCACCAGGAGGTACAGGCCCTCTCGTAGTTTGCAGAAGTCAATGCTTATTGCGTCCCACCTGCCAGAGCCTCGTTCCGCCGATAGGATAGGTTCCGGATCTGGTGGGGCTCCGGTTATGAGGCACGGCAGGCAGGTGTTGACAAGTTTTTCCACTTTTCCGTCAATTCGAGGGAACCACACTCGGTGTCGAACATGAGCCTTCCTTCGAGCCATCCCTTGGTGGCCCTCATGGGCGAGTGCCACTATCCGGTCGTGCAGGCCTGGTGGAATGACGATGCGATCTCCGTGGAGCAGCAGCCCCTGGTCTGTTATTGACAAGTCTTGGCGGACGGTGAATGTTCCTGTGAGGAACACCTTTGCCCCTTCCATCCTGTTGTGCTAGTTTTTCATAAATGACCTCCAGACCAAATCGCAGCTGGGATCAATGCATGTTTCCTCCGCAATGTCCTCAATGCTGACCGCCTTCGGCCTCATTGCCCGCACCACCTGGCAGATGTGTTCTTCGGTCTCTTACCACACAAGGGAAGAATACTCAAAGGCATATAGGGGACAAATGAGTAACGAGATAAACACATGTAGGGGAGTCCCCCAAATGGACCATTCAGCAACTAATTTAATGGCCCAGTTTTAGCTCATACCAGGTCTCATTCCATATGCTGTTTGAATCACCACACAGAATGTAAATTATAATACACAGTGTTTGTCATTTTATACAAAATAGTAATAATTTATTGCGTAGGCCATTGGTCCTACGTTAACAAAATAAAAACCACAAAAATACATATATCGATATGGAAGATGTATATACACATCTAGTAGCATTTCAGTGATTTAATCATAAAACAAAATGTGACACAGAGTCAATTCTATAATTTGGAGGGAGGCGGGCACAAAACACTGTCTTCCTGGCCCTATCTGGCTAATAAGTCACAGAAATCCTCCAAAACATAGTGTCACCTAATACATATTCTAAAATTGATTATGCATGACAAGAATTGTACATGACTGAAAATACACATCCCAGGTGTTCTTCGGTCTCTTCGGCCACCTGGACTTCCTGTGGCGTTGCCGCTCTCGGGTGCCTGGAGAGGAAGTCTGCCGGGTTGCCACATCCCGGTTGGTAAATGAGCACAAAATTGTACTGCTGAAGGTGTAGCAGCCATTTGGCTATTCTGGCCGGTGGGTGCGAGGAAGTGCCCATGAAGATGGGTAAGAGGGGCTTGTGGTCCGTAATCGCCGTGAACTTGCGGCCATACAGATACAGGTGGGAGTGGTGGCACCCCCACAGTACGGCGATCGCCTCTTTCTCGATGTGAGAGTACCTCTGCTCCGTCGCTGTGAGAGCACGCGACGCATAGGCGATGGGTCTCTTCTCGCCTTCGTTGGTAACCTGCATGAGGATGGCCCCCAGGCTGACAGGGCAGGCATCCACGTAGAGTTCCGTCAGAAGGGCAGTGTCATAGTACGATATTGTCGTCTCTATGGACAGCGACTCTTTTATGCTCTTGAAGGCATCTTGGCAAGCTTTTCCCCACTCCCACTTCGCGTTGAGCTTTGTGAGTTCATGAAGGGGTTCCGACAACGTGGCCAGGTTTCGGATGAATCTTCCACAGTACGTGGCCATCCCCAGGAAACTGCGGACGTCAGTGGGTGTCTTGGGCGGACTTGCGGCCTGTATGTCAGCGACCTTCTGGGGGTCCGGCGAGATGCCAGAGCTGCTGAACTTGTAGCCAAAAAAAGATATCTCCGTCTTGAAAAACTGCATTTTACCTTGTGGATGGTTAGGCCCGCAGCCTCCAAACGGTCCAAGAGCATCTTTAGACTTCTCGAGTATTCTCCTTTGTCCTGGGGTGGATCAGGATGTCGTCACTGACATTGAGGACACCTGGGATGTCCCGGATGACTTCTTGGATGGTCTGTTGGAAGACTTCAGCTGCCGAAGATATGCCAAAGCTTAGCCGCTTGTATTTTCGCAGACCCAAGTGTGTAGAAAAAGTCGTTATGTACCGAGAGTCCTTTGAGAAGACTCTGGATCCCAAGACTCTGGATCCCGTGAGATCAGCCACAATTTTGTTGAGGGTTGGTGTGATATGGCGCTCCCTCTTGATGGCAGTGTCCGGGAGGCGCATGTCTATGCAAATGCGGACCTTCCCCGGTTGTTTGAATTTTCATGTGACCACCATCGGGGACACCCATGGTGTCGGCCTCGTCACCTCCTCGATGATACCTGCTTCTTCCAGCGCTTTTAGTTCAATCTCCACCTGCTCGCGCATGTGGAATGGGGTCCTCCGATGTCTGACAGCCCTTGGCTGGACAGACTTATCGATGTGGAGTTTAATTGTCTTTCCCTTCAGGCACCCAATCCCGTTCAGCAGGTTCGGAAGTCGTGCCAGGAGTTTCTCGACCTCTTGGGCTTCCCCGATCTGATTGACAAACTGTAGGAGCCCTAAGTCCTCCGCCGCATCACCTCTCAGAAGGCATTCAATCCCGGCGTTCACTACGTAGACTTTTGACGGTAGCCTGTTCTCGCCATGGCTGAGGGTCGTGCAGAATCTGCCAACTACCGGCATCGGCTTCTTGCAGCCATATGCGAACAGGAGAGTGTCAGTGTTCTTGAGGGATGGTTGCGGCTGCAATGTCTTGAACGTGGACGTGGGCATGACATTCACCGAGGCTCCCGTGTCAATGGTCATCCATATCTGCTGGTTTTGGAGGGTGACCTGGCATTTTCGCCTCCAGAGCCCTTTCTTCTGTGTGCTGCGTCCTCGATCCAGGGCTGACACTAGGTAGACTTTCCTTCCTTTGGTCCGCTGCTCTCTGCCGGGGTCTAGTAGAGTTCCTGTGATGTCATCTCCGTCTTCCTCAGTCGACGAGTTGTTAGCTTCGACGTGCCTCGTGACTCCTTCTTTCTTCTTCTTTGTACCACTCCTCTCCTGAGGGTTCGACAGAGGCGGTAGTGGAGCACCTGAGGAACGGCACACCTTTGCATAGTGGTCCTTCCTGCCACATGCCCCGCACGTAATTTCCCCGTCCGTGACGCGGTCCACCACACCATCCACACTCTGTGGGCCCCGGGATCCGTGGCTGGCATCTGGGCGGTGCGTAGTTACTACCGGATTCATCCCTTGTGGATTGTGTGTTCGTGACCTGGGCCACCATGGATGACACGAGGGCCGGCTGTAATTTGTGCAGAGTTGTAATGAAGTGAAGGATCTGACCATTGGAAGCTCTGGAGTGTCCCAGCATCACAGCAAGCAGAGGACAATAGGATGATGTCAGCAGGGTCACCAGGGAGTGAATGAGTTGATTGACAGTGATTCCGAGCCAATAGGATGAGGGGAAGAAAGAAAGGTGTCTTTCTCTAATTCTGGCATTGATGTTTTGTTGTTTTTGAACAGGGACCAAATTCAGAGGAAGAGGAACCGTCATATGAATGGACGTATTGAAAGGCCCTAAGTAAATCCCATTGAAAAGGAGTTGAATTGGCACCTGTTGTGTCGTTATTGATGAGGAGGAAGCCCGTTGGCCAAAATCCGCAAGTTGAGAAGACACGGGTTGTGTCCTGTTATACGAAGTGTGAGCGAGTGAGACGAAACGCCTTACCATGTGAAGGCGAAGAGGGAGACCCCCAGCTCGTCTCGGCCCCCTCCATTGTGTGGGAGGAGTTTGGAGGCGAAATCCCAATGACGAGCGGTTGGCTGGGGAAGCCCTGAGAAGACGCGACGCTACGCGTAAGAAAACAGCTAATGTGCTGCTGATCGATAGAGTGAATGACAGAGGAGCCGGAGAGTCGTCCTACAGCGTTGCAGCGGTGAGATCGAGGAGAGAGGTGTAATCCGGAAGGGAATTACTGCAGCTGCCGAGGATCTCGTACGAAGGAAAGCGCAGCGGAATGACAGACGGTGAGCCGCTCAGCGTATGGGAGAAGCCCTGTAATGAAATTCCTTAGACAATCCGTTCCCGAGCACAGTGGCCAAAAGGGGGAACTGCAGCCATACTAAGGCATATACTGGGGACGGCTGGGGATCTAGGATCCCGTGTGAGACGTCCTGCATATCCTGCAACATACTGTAAGGAAAAGCATCTTCTTCCCCATCTCTGCAAAGACTCTCAATATTAAGGAGGGGGAAATGAACAGAGACAAGTGGGGAATGAGCAAAGAACATGTCTGAGGGCAGAGACTGTAAAGATCGTTTGTTAGCCTAAAGTGGGGAAAGATTGGAAAAGAGGATAGATGTTTCCTTCTTAAAAGATAATCCTTAAGCTAGAGTATCTATCAAAACCCCTCAACAGGATATCTCGCCATCTACCACAGTGACTGATCACCACCATCCTTTTGTACCGAAATGCACACTTCTTAATTGCTGTGGTTAGCATATAAAAATGTTAGCTATGTAGGGAATTCACTGCTTGGATGAACCAGGATGGCCACGCTTTGTGTTTTTTTAAATTTTTTTTATGAGAATGTGGCTAGTTTGCAAATTGCTTATTTGCACCTTGTAAAGTGACATCCATTTTGGTGTGCACATTAAGTGTAGAAGTGTATTGACATTATACGTGTCCAAGCCTCATTTGGATTGGGAGATGATGAATGTACAAGACAAGTATATTAATGCTTCTGGGACAAATGTGCATGAGGGTTATGTAGGACGTTAGTCTGGTTCATCTTCTGGTACCAAAGGTGTAGCAGTGTGGCACATTATGGTTAAGGAGGTAGATTCTAAATCTTCTGGGACGAAGTGGAAGTGGCTTAGATACATGTTAATATAACTGTATTACATAGAATTGTATTCTTGGTATTCACTGGCTATGCTCCATAGCAGGTGTATGAAGAGTGTAGCAGCACGATTGCTGTCTTTCTTGCACCATCCTGGTGGTGGTTCCTCGCTGCTTTGGTGGTGTAACCCTTCCAAGGTTCTGTTCTTTTACAGTACATTCGTATCTGCATGTGTTTGTCTGTCATGTATTGTTCTCCAGTGTATTCCTTTCCTTTTGGAGGCAGTCGTTCATGTTGGTGTGTCGGCTGGTTATTTTATCCCATGGCTATTGTTTGTGTTCCAGTGCGGCAGGCTGGCTGTCCGGGGTGGCAGTCCTGATGAAAGGTCCTTAGCTTACTGTGTTCCTTATGGGAACCACGTGTGACTGATAACGTTGGGTTGGAATTCCAGAGGCCTACATTTTAGTCAAGGTCCTTGCTGTCTCCCGGCAAACAGAATGTGGAAGAGCAATGCGGGAGTGCTGTCAAGACGATCCTGCCACATGTGAAAGCCATCACATCTGGAAGTGAGCAGTATAACCGGGTAGGTAGCTATGCAATCATGAGAATAAGTATGTGAACTTCTAAGGCAGTCTCCATTCTTTCATTCCTTATGTTTCTGTAGGATGGCGCAGTCGGGTGGCGTGAGTTTACTTTGAAGTGACCTTGTATGATTGGATGTGGCAAGCCCAACCCGAGGATGGCAGCCTTGAGGAGAAAGGGTATGTGTTTTAATGGTTGAGAAGAGAGTGGCATTTTTAAGTTTTCATGCATCCACAATGCAGAATGCTGGTACGTTTGGGTGTGGCAGGCCCAACCCGAGGATGGCAGTCTTGAGGAGAAAGGGTATGTGTTTTAATGGTTGAGAAGAGAGGCATTTTTAAGTTTGCATGCATCCACAATGCAGAATGCTGGTACGTTTGAGTGTGGCAGGCCCAACCCGAGGATGGCAGCCTTGAGGAGAAAGGGTATGTGTTTTAATGGTTGAGAAGAGAGGCATTTTTAAGTTTGCATGCATTCACAATGCAGAATGCTGGTACGTTTGGGTGTGGCAGGCCCAACCCGAGGATGGCAGCCTTGAGGAGAAAGGGTATGTGTTTTAATGGTTGAGACGAGAGGCATTTTTAAGTTTGCGTACATCCACAATGCAGAATGCTGGTACGTTTGGGTGTGGCAGGCCCAACCCGAGGATGGCAGCCTTGAGGAGAAAGGGTATGTGTTTTAATGGTTGAGAAGAGAGGCATTTTTAAGTTTGCATGCATTCACAATGCAGAATGCTGGTACGTTTGGGTGTGGCAGGCCCAACCCGAGGATGGCAGCCTTGAGGAGAAAGGGTATGTGTTTTAATGGTTGAGACGAGAGGCATTTTTAAGTTTGCGTGCATCCACAATGCAGAATGCTGGTACGTTTGGGTGTGGCAGGCCCAACCCGAGGATGGCATCCTTGAGGAGAAAGGGTATGTGTTTTAATTGTTGAGAAGAGAGTGGCATTTTTAAGTTTTCATGCATCCACAATGCAGAATGCTGGTACGTCTGGGTGTGGCAGGCCCAACCCGAGGATGGCAGCCTTGGGGAGAAAGGTGTGTTTTAATGGCTGAGAAGAGAGTGTCATTTTTAAGTTTGCGTGCATCCACAATGCAGAATGCTGGTACGTTTGGGTGTGGCAAGCCCAACCCGAGGATGGCAGTCTTGAGGAGAAAGGGTATGTGTTTTAATGGTTGAGAAGAGAGGCATTTTTATGTTTGCATGCATTCACAATAAAGAATGCTGGTACGTTTGGGTGTGGCAGGCCCAACCCGAGGATGGCAGCCTTGAGGAGAAAGGGTATGTGTTTTAATGGTTGAGAAGAGAGGCATTTTTAAGTTTGCATGCATTCACAATGCAGAATGCTGGTACGTTTGGGTGTGGCAGGCCCAACCCGAGGATGGCAGCCTTGAGGAGAAAGGGTATGGGCCTCATTACGACCCAGGCGGTAAGTTACCACCTGGGTCGTGCCTTTACCACCATGGCGTAAACTATGTTTACGCCATGGTGGTTGGCGGACTTACCGCCCCATTCCGAGGTGAGTGGGGCGGTAAGTCCCCATTAACCCATTTACCCTTCCCCATTCCCATTTTTGCCCCATAGGGCATAACGGGAGTGGGGAAGGCGTTAATTACGCCACCGTAAATTACGGTGGCGTAATTAACAACAAGGTCCCTTAGCGCCATGGATTTTAACACCTGCTAAAAGCAGGTGTTATAACCTCCGTGGCGCTAAGGGACCTCAGAATCAGGCGGTAAGGGTTGGCGCTGTTTACGCCGCCGTAAACCCCTTACCGCCTGGGTCCTAATGAGGCCCTATGTGTTTTAATGGTTGAGACGAGAGGCATTTTTAAGTTTGCGTGCATCCACAATGCAGAATGCTGGTACGTTTGGGTGTGGCAGGCCCAACCCGAGGATGGCAGCCTTGGGGAGAAAGGGTATGTGTTTTAATGGTTGAGACGAGAGGCATTTTTAAGTTTGCGTGCATCCACAATGCAGAATGCTGGTACGTTTGGGTGTGGCAGGCCCAACCCGAGGATGGCAGCCTTGGGGAGAAAGGGTTTGTGTTTTAATGGTTGAGAAGAGAGTGGCATTTTTAAGTTTTCATGCATCCACAATGCAGAATGCTGGTACGTTTGGGTGTGGCAGGCCCAACCCGAGGATGGCAGCCTTGAGGAGAAAGGGTATGTGTTTTAATGGTTGAGACGAGAGGCATTTTTAAGTTTGCGTGCATCCACAATGCAGAATGCTGGTACGTTTGGGTGTGGCAGGCCCAACCCGAGGATGGCATCCTTGAGGAGAAAGGGTATGTGTTTTAATGGTTAAGAAGAGAGTGGCATTTTTAAGTTTTCATGCATCCACAATGCAGAATGCTGGTACGTCTGGGTGTGGCAGGCCCAACCCGAGGATGGCAGCCTTGGGAGAAAGGGTATGTGTTTTAATGGTTGAGAATAGAGTGTCATTTTTAAGTTTGCGTGCATCCACAATGCAGAATGCTGGTACGTTTGGGTGTGGCAGGCCCAACCCGAGGATGGCAGCCTTGGGGAGAAAGGGTATGTGTTTTAATGGTTGAGAAGAGAGTGGCATTTTTAAGTTTCCATGCATCCACAATGCAGAATGCTGGTACGTCTGGGTGTGGCAGGCCCAACCCGAGGATGGGAGCCTTGGGGAGAAAGGGTATGTGTTTTAATGGTTGAGAAGAGAGTGTCATTTTTAAGTTTGCGTGCATCCACAATGCAGAATGCTGGTACGTTTGGGTGTGGCAGGCCCAACCCGAGGATGGCAGTCTTGAGGAGAAAGGGTATGTGTTTAAATGGTTGAGAAGAGAGGCATTTTTAAGTTTGCATGCATCCACAATGCAGAATGCTGGTACGTTTGGGTGTGGCAGGCCCAACCCGAGGATGGCATCCTTGAGAAGAAAGGGTATGTGTTTTAATGGTTGAGAAGAGAGGCATTTTTAAGTTTGCGTGCATTCACAATGCAGAATGCTCGTACGTTTGGGTGTGGCAGGCCCAACCCGAGGATGGCAGCCTTGAGGAGAAAGGGTATGTGTTTTAATGGTTGAGAAGAGAGTGGCATTTTTAAGTTTTCATGCATCCACAATGCAGAATGCTGGTATGTTTGGGTGTGGCAGGCCCAACCCGAGGATGGCATCCTTGAGGAGAAAGGGTATGTGTGTTAATGGTTGAGACGAGAGGCATTTTTAAGTTTGCGTGCATCCACAATGCAGAATGCTGGTACGTTTGGGTGTGGCAGGCCCAACCCGAGGCTGTCAGCCTTGGGGAGAAAGGGAATGTGTTTGTATCGGTTGAGAAGGGTTTGGTTTTCATATGATGGAAGATGTAGTGCAACATCAAGTCTGCTCGTCCTTTTTGCATAGGGATACATCTCAGCTTAACAACCCTTCAGCAGCATGGCACCCGCTCATGTCAACAACAAACGTAACTAGGTGACATCACAGAGGAACCTGGCCAATAAAGATCCATCAACATCAACACTCAGTGCTTATTCTTATTCTTGCTCTCCTTCAACAGGTAACTTTCCTTTAACACCTGCTCAATAATAAGTCTATGATATGATGCTGCTTTTCCTTAGGGTGCGATATGCTGTTATTTAACATAGTGTATCACTGGACAGCGTATTATGTAACATATAATTCAGCGTTTCAGTAGATTGTTTATTATGCAGTCATGTTATTCTTCACTAATGTTTATACTGTTGTTTATGGTCCCTACATGCTATTTTGTATTCTGTTGTATTTCTATTTTGCATTCAAGGTTCCTCTTTCCATCCCGCAGTCGTTTTTTGAACCACTTGACCTTTAGTGTGTCACTTTCCCCTTTTCTCTACCCTCTTATCTCTTGCTTTGTGTTACTTCTGAAAGTTGCAATTTACAATGAGAAGGAAAAAGCATCTACCAAGCCTTCCCTGTATGGCAAGTCAATGATTTGCTCCACACTGGTATGGGAGGAAGAAAGGCTGGCACTTAGGTAAGTGCTCTTCTACAACCAAACGGACAGGTACTTTCGCGCCAGTCTGTAATTATTTGATTTAGGATTCTGACATCATGTTCTTGTTTTGATTCCTCTATGTTGTACTAATTGGTGATTAAAGTAATTAGTGCTTGAGGAAATAGAATAATTTTTCAACGCCATGTCACCTTTAATAATTTGCATGGCAGACAGGGGGCATGGAACAGAATCTGCAAAGTGTAAAAGAGACATAAAGGCAATTTTGACAGCATTTTACGCCTGATTGTTGCACTTTGCTGTACAAATGACCAAGATTGTGCAGAGGGGACCTGCTTGTACCTACGTGCAAAAGTAATAAGGCCCTTCTGGGTGCTTCACATGGACTTGGAACATGAGCTCAGGAAGTTTTAAGTGATTTGGCAAGCTATCCCATTGATAAGTAGTCATCGTGACTCTGTAGATATGTTGCACTTTTTCCATAGCTGCCCCCTCTTTCAGTAGGGCTTCTGTTCATGGTTTTAAAAGGTCAATTTATGGTAGCATTTCCTGCTTGCCCTAGGTTTGTTTTGGGTGTGATTTTGTCCCCAATCCCTGGGTATTTGTCAGACTGCAGTAAATATAACCCCCCTCGCGAAGGGTCAAACTCTCGGTTGAGCCCACCAGAGACTCAGAAGCCCAGAAGCCCAGGTTCTCAATGCTCTGCAGAGGTTCTTAATTGGCTGCAGTGGCTTTTCTGCTGCCACCAGTATCTGGGCTGGAGCCTCAAGCAATTTTGCTTTGTAAGACTCTAGCGTGCCCTCTCTATGTTTAACTGCGAACACACTACGCTCGAGGCTCAGGAACCAGCCATGAACCCTAGATTTTTAACTTTTATTTCTGTGCTAACCAGGTTCGTGGGACATGGTCCTTAACAAGGCAGACTTTTCACTGGGTTAGATGGTATGTTTGGCTGTGATCCAATTGAAACCCAGATACTACAGTTATGATTGAGTAGATTTTCTAATGAGGAAATAGGTTTTTAACGTGGACAGGATTCGCTGCTCAGGCCCAATTTCTCTTGCGATAACTGAAGGCACCCAATAATACACGTGTTCCAATAATAATGCAAAATGAGACAACACACCCCTTCAGGGAATAAGACCAAGAGATAAGTTACAAGGATAACAAACTTTATATAATATAAAGTATGCTAGCAAAGAACTCTGCTGCCCGAGAGCGCTCTGTTACAAATTAAATGAGCAGCACATTAAGAAGGCACCAAGCGTCATAAGTGCCATCATACATAGGTAACACATTAGCATAGTGTGTTACCTATGTATGATGTCACTTATGACGCTTGGTGCCTTCTTAATGTGCTGCTCGTTTCCAGCCAATCAACATTAGCATAGTTGATTGGCTGGATACATATACTAAACCCAGCTTCATATGGGATGCCTGGGCTCCATTAGTTGTTGCTTCTCAGTCAATCATGGTGCACGTGGTCAGCTGGGCTCATCTTCGCGGTGAAGGTCAGGGCAGAGAGGTGCTATAATGCTATCAAAGCTAAACAACAGGAACTAACAAATCATGAATAACGGTGGACACCTGATCATCACATGAATGGAGGTACTTAGGAAAGAGGGAATAATATACTGACATGCCGACCTATACATTTGGGGCTCCTTTGATAGTGCAGTTCCTGCTCCCAGGTGCCCACCACACTGCACTATCAAAGGAGGTTCTGTCTCTCTGTCTCATGCTCTCCTCAGGGCACATTAATTTCGGAAACAATACTGAAGATTTGCAACATGGAACTGCTGGACTTCGGAGCTGGCCGGGGGTGCAATATCTTGGGCTCTCTGTGCGAGGTGCTGGGAATGGGAGAGCTGAGTTTACAGAGGGATGGTATTTGGGACTAGTAAAAAGATGGCATCTGGCCTAATAGAAAAGGGTGTCTCTGGGTAGGGACATATGCTATATTATTTGTGTAATTGCTTATGTTATCTCGTGCAGATGAGTGTTGTGGGCTGGGGCATCTCCCCCCTTGGCCTACACATAGTTTATTTGCCCTGATTGGGACGAGGGGAGTGGGTTACGACCATCTTCTTCCCAGCATTCCCCCTTTCGTTACTCTAAAGTAACAAATACCATCCCCCAGTGCATCTGCGTTCTTCAGCCCTTCTTACTGTTTCGTCCCATGTGGGGGTACATTTTATGGGCATCCATGTGCAACACACACTTCTTAAACTCTCCCCATGTCGTGCATATTCTTCAGAAGTACATGCCATGTAAATACATCCACCACCCCATCTAGGTCGATCCACAACTTCAAGATCCTGGGGCTGTTTGATAGTGGTACGATAATTGTCTACCTCATCCCCAGTGTGGTATATTGCCACCATACAGTATTTGGGCTCATCGCTCTCCCCAATTTGTATCTGTACTTCCTTAGTTTCATGAGGAACATTGTTATTAATATTTCTATTACCAATAGTCACCATCATCATCGCACTACTAGTAACCACATTTTCACAGCATCAGAGCCCTAACTGGCACACACAGAAGATCAGTATGAAGAATAAGATGATAGGAATCAATATTTTCATTGCAGTTCCAAGCTATGAGGGTACCCAGTCGAATGCCATGGTGAACCAGTCACTTTCTTGTAACCCCTTTCCTTTTTCATTTTTACTCCTAGTTCTTAGACTGCCACAATCACCTGTGATAGTGTCCCATTCTCAGCGTCTGAAGAAGGTGCGAATGTGCAACATGAACGCCTGATCTTTTTGCAAACACCACCTTCCATAGCAGTGAGGAGGTCCAGCACGTATCGATTTTGCATGGTCATTAATTGAAGTGCTTGCAGTTCCACCTTGATAACGTTGAAGCCCTCCTCTATGTCATTTGCCAGCTGGATGAGTGCCCACCTGACTATTTGCAGCCATTTGGCATTTGCTCTTATTTGGATGCTGGGAACAAGTGATGCAAAAAGTGTCTCTGCTGAGTTGAACAGTTTGTACTTGTCAGGGATCTGTGCAAGGAGATCAGCAGACTCTTGAGACAAGTAGTTTGAGGAGCGCTGCCGACGGAACATATGATCCTGTCGCTCATCTTCGGGTAGAATGCTTCTGTTGGCCGAGGTGCCACTTGCCTCCCTGCAGGCACCACTCCCCCCTTTAGGTGGTCTTCAGGTATCACCAGCAGTGCAAAATGTAGTGTTGCAAGCACACAATAGCCCCTCCAGCACGGCGGGAGGTGCAAATATGCCTTTTTGCCACACACCCAGTAATAGTCCAGTAATGCAGCAATTCCTTTCCGACAATCAGGGATGATGAGGGTTCTGTTGGAATGTGTGTTACAACCCATGGACACTTTTTCTTCCCCATAGACCTTGATCGGGTTTTCAAGGGCTGTGACCCATGTCAGCTTTGCGATATGCTGTGTCATTATTTGCGTACATGTCTTTTCCATCCACTCCAGCCTTTCATCTGACAGGCGACTCAGTCCTTCAGCTTTGCACATGAAGGTTGAGTCTTGCCATTTGTTTTCCGCAAAGCTTGTGCCCTCGATGGCCAGGAATGGTTCTTTGAAGCATTTCACGCCTTTCGATCCCTTTTTGCAAATCCTCTCATCTGGCGGAAGGAGTTCAATGTTTACTGGGTGTGCCTGGAAGGTGCTCTTTATCCTACATAGTGTGAGGTGGATGAGGCATTGTGACTCTACTAGTAGAGCTTCTTGAGGCACTTAAAGGATAGTTCCGGGACTTTTTTTTTATTGTCCCTACGGTTCGGCCATGTGTTTTTAAGCATAAATCGGTAGATCGTAGAAAACTTTCCTATGGACCTTACCCGACTTTTCGTCCATTAACGCACTCGAAATCAGCCGCCATTTTCTGATAATCCTATCATTTCCCCCCATCGCCCTGGCTCACCTGCTTTTGCGGCACTAAATCAAATCCCCCGCCCCTGAAACAGACTTTATCAAAACATTCATATTCCCCGCCTCTATCCGTGACGTGACTGTGCTGCGTAGACAAACGCGCCCAGGCGTCTTCTACGCGACTACACACAGAACCCGGAAACCAACACAGATCAGCTCACAACACAGCGCGCCACAATTGGGAATATGAAACTGTACTTTTAAATCAAACCGCAAGATTGTAAATTTGGTAAAGTACATTTATTTGACATCAAATGTTTAGAGAATATTCAGCGATTTGCATTTTTATTTGCTCACGTTCCAAAAAGTTCGTTTTGAGGCACGCGATGTTCCTTTGCTGTACACAGGGTCTTAGATCATCTCACAATACAGCGCCACAATTCGGAATATGAAACTGTGGTTTAAAAGCAAACGGCAAGATTGTCCATTTGGCAAAGTACATTTATTGGACATCAAATGTTTAGAGAATATTCTGCGATTTGCATTTTTCTTTGCTCTCGATCCAAAATAGTTCGTCTTGAGGCAAGCGATGTTCGTGTGCAGTACACAGGGTGTTGGTTTACGATAAAATAAGCTCTTCGGTCGCACTGATAATCGCATGGCTGTTCCAACAACGAGGCACTAGGCCACCACAACGGTCTGTATGTTGCATCTAGCCATTAGTACCACGTAAGGGCATACTTGTACTTGGCGATCGTCCCATAAAATGGTCAGGGTGGTAACGTTGTTCACGCGGAAAAGCAACTGGCGGTTGAAAAACCCATCCGCCGGTGTCTGGTACTCGTGACACAGACAATAATGGATGATGTACCTGTTTGAAAAACATAAAAAATGAAACTCTGCATCCCAGCTGGTTCGGCCTGTAACGTTGAGGACATGTCACTCACATGAAAGGTAGAATCTCTGATATCGTCTTCCGCTATGTTCAGTGATATTGATGGTGTTTCATTGTCGTCCACTTCATTCTCTTCCATTGCAACATCTGTTCCTTCTCCGGCGATGGGTGAATAAAACAATTTCTTCAACTTTCTCGCGGTCTTAGTTTTTGCGGGTGTAGATTCTGTGAATTGATCTCCGACTGCATCCGAACTACCAGGAGGACATTCACTATCAATGGCTGGTGGTGGTATAGCTCCGTTGTCAATCACTTCATATTCTTCCCATTGGCACGATGCATCTCCAGTCTCAAGTCCCTGCCAAAAGGTTTGACAAGCAACATCTCTCGTTCGCTTCACTGTCTGTGTAGATCTAGTTCGTACACCCACTCGCAACTAGAGGACAGATTGGAAAAGGGATGTTCAGTTTAAACACAACTTAACAGTATGGAACTATTAACAGTGAAAAACAACATAATATAGTGACCAGGACACTAACCTTCTTTTGCTTTCTTTTCTTTGAAACTTTCTTGCCTCGAACTTCAACATCAGGACGCTGTTGCTCCGACTCGTGTGTGCATGTCTCCACTTCCTCTTGCGCTGCAACGACTATATTTTCATGATAAGCACATCCATCACGCACTGACGCTCCATCGACTCCCTGAAACATAGAACTTCCATTAGTATGTATAATAATATTGAAAACACAAAATGTACTTGGGGACCAATACCCACGTACATCTCAATAGCAAAACACGAATGAACGCTTTCTGTAGAACATTCAAACGACAATTATTCACGCATTGTTGATCTAGTTAGATGGAACTGTCAAGATCCATACCTCGGGCTCTTCATAGACTTCCATTGATGATATTATTGAAGATGATGCTTCAGTAACTCCCTGAAACACAGTAATTGCATTAGTATGGTTTTCTATTTTGTTAAAAAGAACATAAACTTTGTGCAGGCGTCAACGGCTCATCTAAATAGACCTGCACAAATGATCAGTTGTCTAAAATAAATGATGGATATGTAAATATGATTCGATTTGCTCGATCGTTGGAAGTGTCACCACCCAGAGATCTGCATCAACTACTAGGGGTGATGTTCTTGTAGAAGAAGCTCCGTCATCTCCCTGAAACATAGTACTTGCGTTAATAAAGAAGGAAGTATAGCGGATGTAATCACGTCATATGATTTCGCTTGATCGAACTGTCAGTATCCATACCTCGAAATGCATAAGAACATCAAGGGACGATGTAACTGCGGTGCACACTTCTGCAAGCTGGTGCGCCGACCCGTAACTGCATGCTCCCCCTTCTTCTTGGACTAATGCTCCATCGACTCCCTGAAACATAGGACATTCATTAGTAATGAACACAATATTGAAAAAAGAAGACACATAGGAGGGCGACGACCAGAAGGACATATCAATGGCTAAAAACGAAAGAAACATTGTGTGTAACAATCACGCTACAAGAATGCAAGATCTGATGATCTCCATCGATGGAACTGTCCGGAAACGTACCTCGAGCATCTGAGTGACATCAACGGTTGTCGTCAATGCGTTGGACTCCTCAGCATCTCCCTGAAAGACAGTACTTGCATTATTTTGGATAACAATAATTATAACTGAAAACAAAGACTAGAGGACGAGTACAAGGGTGTACCATTAGGTAAAATAATTACACGATAAATTAAAACTATTGATTTACATGCCTAAAACAAGTCAGTGGCAGAATAGCTAAGTAAGATTACCCGATAGGCGCTTGAAGTGGCTGATGACTGCAATAACGACACGGATGGAGAATCTTCCGCCTTCATATTGAGTGGATACATAAATGGGGAAATTATTGTTAGCTAATGCTACACACTACCGCAAGGCCGAGAGATAAATACGTAAACTTGACTCACCAGTGGAGGGATGTGGACGAATAGAGTGGGAATAGCGGTTGAAAGCAATTTTCGCCTCGCTTGCGGTTTGTTCTTCTTTATTAGCAATGATGTGGAGTACATGTCTGAGCTAAAGTGCCTGCTGCAGATGCGGTATCGATCACCCCTCTTGTCCGCAAAGACTTCTAGGACTCTACTTTCAAGCTCAGACGGTGGAGATCCGCAATATCGGACCCATTCTCTTATCTGATCTATTGTCTTAGGGAAAACATGCATTATAGTACCTTCAGATTTATTATGGGTCTTCGAAGGGCAACCGCCAATGGAACAGGCAGGCATTGTGGAAAGTTCTGAAAAGTAAAGATCAACAATTCTCTATGAATACCAATGTGTTAAAAAATTAAATGACACATAAAAGGTTCAATGCAAGGTTCGTTTTGGTTCTTGGAACTATACACGTTATTCACATGCGGATAAGTATTTGAATAACTTAAAAAAAATAGAAAGATAATTTGACTAAACTCAGAACATGTGACTAGTTCCTTGCATGTACTGTCTTGAACGAAAAGAAATTGGACGCAAAATGATTATGGTACATGGCCTTACCTTGACGAACAAACAGTTAGATGCAGGGATCAGAGTAGTTTCTTGTCGTAGAACAGGGAGCAGTTCACAGGTTTGCAAACTGACGAGTTTCCTCAAAGTGGTCACGGAAGTTCACAGAGACGAAGAGCAGATAACCAGCACCTTCACGGGTTGACTAGCAAAGCGCAAAGAAGTTCTCATTAGAAATATGAAGTGGGTTATAAAGAATTCGAAACAGGGGTGTGTTTGTGAATGAATGACATGTATATGTCGTGGCAATATGCGGTTTGCAGGGGGCCGTCCAGCGTGAGGGGGGATGCTTGGCAGGAGTCACGGGGTCTGGAGGTAGACATGGGAACAACAACCCATGCTCTATAGACCACTTTGAAGTGTACATGGTCTTTGGCACCTCTTGGCCTTTATCGCTCCCTGACAGCTCCACTTGCCAGCACAAGTACCCCGGTGCGAACTGCCTTTGATAGGGCGGGGGGGTGGATTGGGGCGGTGGTCGTGCAGACAAGACACAGGAAGACTCGTGAATGGAGACACACTTATGTGGATTGCAGGGGGCCGTCCAGCGTGAGGGGGGATGCTTGGCAGGAGACACGGGGTCTGGAGGTAGACATGGGAACAACAACCCATGCTCTATAGACCACTTTGAAGTGTACATGGTCTCTGGCACCTCTTGGCCTTTATCGCTCCCTGACAGCTCCACTTGCCAGCACAAGTACCCCGGTGCGAACTGCCTTTGATAGGGCGGGGGGGTGTGGATTGGGGCGGTGGTCGTGCAGACAAGACTCGTTTGCCGCAGGGCCTCACCAAGGAGAGGCCATCTAACTGCATGTAAGAGGCAGGCTGCAGGATCTAGTACATGGAAGGCAGGGGTGTGAGTTTATAAATACCTCACCCTCCCAGGAGAATATATGGGTGCAGTTCACCCTGGAGACCCTGGATGCCTAGGGCCAACGGCCCTTCCTTTTATTGCCAACGCTTGAACAAAGTGGTGTGGTAAGTATTTTTGGGGGAGGAGGCAAGGCCGGGAGGCTTGATGCCAACCCGCAAAATAACATATGTATGTCTGCTGCATATGGGTTCAACGGTTATGTGGATTGAAGGTGGGCGGCCAGCGTGAGGGAGGATGCTGGCCGGAGACATGTGGTGTGACAAGACAAGGCACAGGAAGACTATTCAATGGAGACACACTAGATTCATTTAAAAAATCAAAACAACCATTGTTAAAATATATGTTGGGTTTTATTTTAGATCTTAATTTCAATTGAACATAAATAATAAACATTACACATTGTAAAGTTCCGGTTGCAGCACATCCAGGGAAAATCCGCGGTATTGTCCACTGTCGCTGGGGAAATGTTGTCTAATGGCAAGTACCGCACAGGCAGGTATTACTCTCCGAACGCGGTGTCCGAGCCTCCCGTGAAGCCACCAAGTGAAGCAACGATAGGCCACCAGCCTGTACCACCTGTGAAAATGAAAGATGCAAACTGTATTAAAATGACAAAACTTTCTTATCACTGTCGATTCAGGTAAAAAATGTCATTCTGCTTTGAAAAAAATTCTATCTAGAAAATGCACAATATGGAACCAATTTACATGCATTCGAATGATATGTAGATGTAATTTTATATGTGGGAGACGACCATGAAATAGTAGTGGCATCACTGACATCACAACCAGAGTATACTTACTCGTTACTCGGATTACGCGGACGAACAGTGCCGCGAAGTTCGTGCATAAGCACCATCATCATCCTCAACACGGTCCGTGAGAGGCAGGCTTCCCTGAACTCTGGCAGCTCGGTGATGCATTGCGGACTTGGCTCGCCTTCCGAAATGTAGGCCAAGCACCCGGAATTTTCACGGCAGCAGCAGTTCTCCTCCTCAGTTGGCATTAGCTCGCACCGATTGCACGTGCACCAGGTGGAGACGCCGTCCATGCGACATGGTCCAGGCTCTTCATCCGTTGACTGGTCCTCCCAACTGCCGTCCGAATCCCCATCGTTTTCGCGTGCTTGCCTTTCCAGTAGTTCTTCCTCGGTGTACTCGGGCTCGTACATATACGGCATTATTGTAGCCATTGTGTGGTAAAGAAAGTAAAATAATTTACAGAGATGGTACAGGTGTTCACAAGGCCTAGAAGTGGCGAAGGTAGCTGACCAGAGCACAGAAACGAGTCACAGAATACTCAAAGTAACACAGAGAGAGTAATGGAATCGAAAATCTGCTGCTGTGTGTTGTGAAACGGTGTGTTTATACTTATTGAGGAAAGAGGCGTCCTGCCATTTCCATGGCGACACTTCATTAGCTGAGGCGCAGCTATTGTTGACACGAAACGTGCTTTGGCGTTGGGAAATGGGCGGTACGCGTCTGCTGATGTCAGGCTCAGGGGTGGGGGATTTGATTTAGTGCCGCAAAAGCAGGTGAGCCAGGGCGATGGGGGGAAATGATAGGATTATCAGAAAATGGCAGCTGATTTCGAGTGCGTTAATGGACGAAAAGTCGGGTAAGGTCCATAGGAAAGTTTTCTACGATCTACCGATTTATGCTTAAAAACACATGGCCGAACCGTAGGGACAATAAAAAAAAAGTCCCGGAACTATCCTTTAAACTATGGGCAACCAGAAACGCATGCAGTATTAAAGAACACGCGTAGCAATTTCCATTGGTCGTTCGCCATCCTGTGGCACTCATGTCTAAATACCACCTGTTAGACTGCCCGACGAAGGTCTTCTACTTTGTCTAACCCCAAACCATGGTAGGCATCGTACTTGACTGGCATGTTTGCCTTTTCTTCCTTCTGTTACGCAAGAGAGATTGTTGTTTCCCTGTCAAGCTTCTACAAAGTGTGTCAGTGGTGTTTAGTGATCGTTGTACATTTGCAGGTAACAAGTGAACCATTAAACTGCTTCACAACATGGATTGGGAGCGATTACACAAGCTATTGAGGGTAGGTGATACTATAGGTTGCTGATGGTACATTGGGAAAATATCAGTATTTACATTCACATCAGTATCTGTATATGCCTGCCGATATACCATAGTGGGGGAGGGGAATTTAATATAATATTGGGAACTGTCATGGGGAACACATCATACATTTCATTAAGCATTGAGGTAGACATTATGTTAAATTGTGAGGTAGCTTGCGAAACTAAACATGGTGGGGGTAGCAGCGTGACATTCAATGATATCGATGTGTGCTCATTTTCATTAGTTACAGATAATCCAGTCTCTGGGGTCATTCTGGTTGCATTCTTGTGGAGGGTCATTACATTTAAAGACACATTGCTATTTCCCCTCTGCCTTCCCCTCTCCCCCCCCCCTTCTTTTATATGGGCCCCCCAGATAAAAGATGCTCCCCAATAGATGCCTAAAACAAACATAGTTACTGTAAAGAATATAGCAATAAAGTGCAGCTCACTGTCATAACTGTGGACTTCTTTGGCACTTAACTTAAACCTACTGCTATCAGACTGAATATTAACATTAAGTTGAGTCAACTCCAGCACTGTTGCACCTAAAGAAAATTATAAAATGGGGCGGGCATTAATAACGTTTTAAATGGGACGACATATAGAGGAGAGAAAGAGAAAAAGGAGAGAGAGAACACTTTATTATTTACAAATCATTTTACATTTCGTACTGTGGGATATATTCACCCGCTCAACGGCATTGCCCCACATCACTAAACTGCATTTGCGCAGAAACAACCTGGCTGCGCTTGCTCCCGTGCACACGAGGACCTCAAAACTGCATTTTGGCAGCACCATCCTGCCTAGCACACTTCAGGCAAGATGGAACAAGGGGACACACTGAAAAAGTATGCCAGTGTGTTCTGAAATATGTAAATGGAATCAAGTGAAAAAGCAGCGTTGGTATGCTATAAAAGCCAAAATCCCATTGTAAAGAAACTATTTCTAACCTTTAAAAAAATGTGGCTGTGACGCCAAATTCCCTCTGTTTCTTGAAACCACTGTGATTAAAAAGGCCCTATCATGCCCAGGATATTTCACTGTGCTTCACCAAAAACAGGCATAATTCCTCAGTGACAGGCCCAGTCAAACCAACTCTGAGAGAAATCAATAAGCAACTTCACTTTCATTCGCATGGGAACATAAGTTTTATTTCTTTCCAAAAGGTATCCAGGCTCAGCAGTTCAAAGAGACTTTCACTCTCTGAGCCAGGTTAGTGTCACTGTATCTATGCTTTAAATGTTTAATGTTAAATGTTAAAGGTATTTGTACCGTGCACCGTCACCAATGGAATTGGTCCCCAGGCGCTGTGGCGGATCTGCAAACGATAAGGTGGGATAGGTTAGTAAGGTGAAGAGGGAGTAGGATAGTGAGAGGGGTGGTGTTCTGTTGGCATCTTCAACTTGGTATACACCCGGTGCTGAGCTTTGGTGCGGGTGTTGGATCGGTGTCAGTCCACGTGTGCTGTTGCTCCAGCTTATGTGTTGTTGCAGTGTTGTGAACTGCATGTGGCTTGTGCGAGAGATGGTTGTGTGAGTTTTTTGAGTGAGATAAGTATGCAGAGTTTGAGTTTATATTGGTTAGTGGGTTACCTGACTTTTAGCATGCTAATTTTCACAGTTTTGTCTAAGTGTGGCACTTGTTGACCTTCACAATCCTATCTAGATGCGGCACAGGCTAATGTTTAGAAATCTGTCTAGGTGTGGGCATGCTAACACTCACAATCCTATATAGGTGCGGCACAGGCTAGTGCTTAGAAATCTGTCTAGGTGTGGGCATGCAAACATTCACAATCCTATCCAGATGCGATGCAGGCTAATGTTCACAATTCTAAGAGTGGCATATGCTAGTCTTCAGGTTTCAACTAGGTGCGGGCATGCCAACATTCAAAGTCCTATCTAGGTGCGACGCAGGCCAATATTCACAATTCTATCTACATGCGGACATACTAACATTCAGGTTTCACCTAAGTGCGGGCATGCCAACATTCAAAGTCCTATCTAGATGTGACGCAGGCCAATATTCACAATTCTATCTATGTGTGGACATGCTAACATTTAGGTTTCACCTAAGTGCGGGCATGCTAACATTCAAAGTCCTATCTAGATGCGATGCAGGCTAATATTCACAATTCTTTCGATAAGTGTGGACATGTAATATTCACAGTTCTATCTAAGTGTGGGCATGCTAAGATTCAGGTTTCACCTAAGTGCAGTGCTTGTTGACCTTGAAAAGTATGTTAGTATGTTATGCAAGGCAACTTCTGCAATCCTGTCATGAATAGGTTCAGTCTGGTGGTTACAAATCATTCTGAGTTTACCTGGTGTGAGTCTATGGCAGTCTATGTTATTGGGAGGAAAGATAGAGTGGCAGGGGTTTTCTGGAGTAGAGTAATTGCTCTACTCCCCACCCATGCCACACTCACAGTTTTTGTTGGTGTCTGTTAGCTGCTGGCTTCCTTGGCTTCTCCTGCGGACACCTGCCGCAGGGGAAGCCACTGATTTGGAGTCGCCAATGTAGGAGCCACCCTTTGCCTCTGGGTCCTTCGTCGCAGGGGCTGCCGGGCAGAGGGCTGCCCTGGGATGTCCTTGATATGGGGTATGTGGACCAATCCAGATGAAGTGGGCGTGTTGGGAGGTGGGCAGAAGGGAAACCAGGAAGCGGGCAGGTATAAGGAGACAAAACACACGCCGAGTGCGCAATGGTGCTTTTAAGCGCCATATATTTATATCAAAGTAGGCGTTTTGGAGTGAGGGTCAGGAGGCTCCTTACCTTGCTCAGGGGGCCGCTGGTAATGGCGGCGAGCAGCTAGTGCTGAGCCTCGCTGTGGCCTCTGTTTTGCTTCTTTTTTCCCCTCCAAAATGGGCCAATCGGGACGGGGAGGCGGGCAGAAGGGAAACCAGGAAGCGGGCAGGCACAGGGAGACAAAACGCGCGCCGAGTGCGCAATGGTGCGTTTAAGGGCCATATATTTAATTCAAAGTCGGCATTTTGGGTGAGGGTCAGGAGACTCCTTACCTTGCTCAGGGGGCCACTGGTAAAGGTAAGGCTGCTAGATAAAACTCCTGCATTCAAGGAAATGACTGTAGCTGCAAAGACATTGTGGGCATCTGGTGGAGCTGCCAAACCGAATTTAAAGAAAGAAATGCTAGCAGTTTTTAACACATGTGGAAAAATGGGCTTTGCTGACTGTAGAAAAAAAAATGGCCTGTTTAAAATAAATTGTTGAATGAAAGCCTGCTTACTTAGCAATGTAAAGGGATTATGTTAGTGGTGATAATACACACACAGGCTATCTTCTTTCACAGGTTTGTTTTAATTCAGGACCCAAAATAACAAATTAAAAAGTTTAAAACACATGGGTTGAATTTGCAAGCTCTCAAGAAAACCAGTTATTCCAGTTGGCAGCCATGAAACGTCCCCAAGGAAGGGAGACACACCATAAACTTCCAGGACACGAAAGTGGTAATTGCCAGCTTGGGAAAGTTTGAATGGGCCAAGAAAAAGTTCACACGCCCGTCAGACATTTGTTTGTGCTCCAGGCTGGGACAATAGAAGTCCTGGGACACTAACCTGTCAAGTGTAAGGGGCAATACAACCTTCAATTAAGATGAGAAACCCCTACCTTGCCTTGAAGGAAATGACAGTTGCTTGCAGTTGGAGGAAGAAAATTTTTTTTATCTAGTGACAAGGGACTGCCTTTTGGTTCCAAAGACTATTTTATAAATAAACTTTAAAGACTTTTTATCTCTGCAGCAAGAATTAGTAAAAATGTAAAAAGTTCACAATTTTAAATATAATTTTATGCGCTTTCTTGTAAGACTTGGTAGAACTCATTGCCGCATGGGAAACAGAAGTTACGAAATATGACAGATTACAAGAAAAGTATTAATGTTGCAAACATACAATTTTGTACATACATCCCTGGGGATAATTCATATTGGTGTACAAAGTAATGGAATTTTATGCCAAATATTTCATGTTTAAAAAAGTACCAAAATGCATCAGAAAGGCGAAACAAGGTCCCACAGACTTGCGGATTGGACTGAGTGTGCTGCACATAATATGTAACCTGTGTGTATAATTTGCCAAGAGATTGCAATGGTGTAAATGTATGTTTTTGGCCAAATTGTATTTTAAGTAAAGTAAATGTGGGAGTTTTTGGACATTGTAAAACTCACCTCATAAACCTGACATCATCCCCTTGGAAATCCAACCAGTGGGAGCAAGGCAGAGACTAGCACCCCTGCCCAATCCAAGTAGATTAGGGGCATGCGTAGTTAACCCAGCCCAGCCTATACTTTGATGACATCATTTTGCACTATAAATAAGGGTCCCTGACAAGACTCTACACACACTCTTCCTGATTTCCTGCGCGGCGTCCTGTTCCTGTTTCCTTCAACTTGTACTGATCCAGACTCCAACTACAAGGCCAAGCATTTTTGATCCTACTCCAGGGCCCACTGCAAAACCTAATCAGTACTGATCCCATTACCAGCAAGGCTTCCAATATAACAAAACCCACTAAATGTCCCAATAACAAAGTGACAACCGTGGTGCCTTTGGCATCCTGATCTATCTTGCTTGCTGCCACTCACTGCATGCTGCTGCAATCCTGCTACCCGATGACCTATATTATCCAGTGACCAGAATTGCCAGCCCAGAAGTGCTACCCGGTAACCAGTCCCTGCCTAGCTGATCCTGTCCCACTGATTCTGTCTGGCTGTCCTTTGTTAGACCAGATCCATATGCTGACCAGAACGCTGACTGTCCAGAATCCAAAAACTAAAAAGTGGACTGCGAGTATCAATTACCACCCCACCTAAACCCATAGTCTATCTTGTCTTTATCCTCATCCCACTCTCTAAATCACCCTATCCCTATCCTGATACCTTGTTCAAACTGTCACAATTATTCTTGCCACCCTGCCATTGATTCCTGGTGCTAGCGCCATCTCCTTAGTAATTTGCCTTGTGAAATCCTAAACCATTAATCCTATTTTGAGTGATCGGATTGGTTCCGCCAGGACGGGCACTGGCGAGCTAGGGTTGAATTTGCAAATCAACCCTGGAGCTTACTGTGTCCCTCTTTGATGGCCTAGCCTGAAAACACTAGTGTAGACTAAAACTGTTCTTATCAAAACTGATTTCCTTTCCTTTTTCACTGATTCATTTTAATCAAAACACACCTTTCTAGATCTTGTATAACTCATTCAATTTACCAGCTAGAGACCTAATTTCAAATCCATATTGTACCTATGAGCTATAGCTACACACCAACACACACATTTTTGAACTGTATGCTCTTGCTAATCCATTGCTTGTGATTGTTTGCACATTTACATTGTTGCTTTAGTGAAGAATCTTATTTGTTTCAAGGTTTTTGCACCCATTCATTATTCTATTCATCCATTTCCGAGTGTCATTTTAAGCATTGCTAGGGTTTGAAATCCGTTTTTCTCTCTTGTTTCGGGAGGGAAGGTCCGATTTCAATTCTGTTTTCCATTTGTTATTCCTGATTACCTGCTGCTTCTATTTATCCACTCAGAATTGATTATTTACTGGTTTGAGGGAAAATTGCCGGGGGAAATTCTAACTTGAGTGCTATCTTGCCTAAAATCAAAAAGTGCTCCTATTCCCTGGTGTTCTGTAAATGAGTCAATAGAAGGTTAAACTAAGTGCATTGCTTACGT
Organism: Ambystoma mexicanum; assembly: GCF_040938575.1. Taxonomy (NCBI): domain Eukaryota; kingdom Metazoa; phylum Chordata; class Amphibia; order Caudata; family Ambystomatidae; genus Ambystoma; species Ambystoma mexicanum. The sequence goes on along the minus strand of NC_090933.1, from coordinate 638,663,990 downwards.
TCCTATTGTTATTATCACCCCATTGGTTATTGCATTCCCATATTAAAATTGTATGATTTCGTTTGTTTTTTTAAATAAATAAATATTACATTTTATTAAACCAGCCTGGTTGATGGTCCATTGTGACCTGGGGTATTTGATAAGGGGGTGTGATATGAGTGGTGTACCATCTCAATATCGAATCTAACATAAAAACATAAGCATTTCAATTGCGCGCTGCATACTAGGCCGAGACTAACGTGTGCGTCACTTGATTGAAATCCTTAACAGTACTACATATCACTCTTATTATTTACATGGTTTTCCAGTATCTCTTATCACCAGTAAACCTTGATGGTACCGCAGCATTTGTTTGATTGTTATCCAATGTTTCAGGTGCTACACTATTGTGTGCCTTTCTGACATATGAGAGATGGATCCAGTACCGCAATACCTTTACTTTTACAGCAGATACAGTAGATCACCTCATATGGTCCATGGAATCTCGGTGAGTTCCATCTTCACACAAAGCTCTGTACATACACTAACACTCCGGGCATCAGGGGTTGTGCTGGGCTGCTTGGTGCTGCAGTTGTGTCTGTTTCATTGTCTGTAGTGAATGGTGGAGCAATTTGTTTGGCAATGCATCTCACTGCCTGCGTGAGCTGTGTGAGATATTCTTTAAATCCTTCTCCTAGTACAGTTGCTGTTCTGTGTGCATCAGACACCCTTCTCACTGGTGACAATGGCGTTTGCATGCGTCGACCAGTGACTATTTCATGGAGGGCCAGGTGGTGATCCTTGCTAGGCTGGCTGCGCAGCTGGAAGAGGACTAAGGGCAGGCAGTATAACCAGTTCTTCTTTAGAGAGTGACACAGTTTGGATAACCTACTCTTAAGGGGGCCGTTTATTTTCTCGACAATTCTGTTAGCTTGTGGGTGGTAAACCAAGCACATTTTGTGTTTTATTCCTAGTAGTGATGTCACTTCTTTGAACAGATCGTCGACAAAGTGAGTTCCGTTGTCAGATCGTATGACATCACATATCCCCCATTGAGGGAATATCTCTCTGCCGAGGAACTTGGCTGCACACTTTGCATCTGGGTGGGCACAGGGCCCAGCTTCCACCCATCGCGAAAAGGGACATACCACCACAATCAAATATCTTGCTTCTTTGCATCTCCCGTGTCTGCTTAATCAATGTGCAGCTCACGGAAGGGACCTACGGGGTGGAGCAACATACCTCTTAGTGTTCTTAGAGTCAGCCCCGAGTTAAACACTTGATACGTTGTGCATTCAATCACAGTTTTGTTGAGATATTCCTGGATATTTGGGTTGAACCAATCTTCTTAGAGATCGGATGCTATTTACTGTTTTGAAGTATGTACAGGGAAATGCAACTGTTCGAATGCCACATACAATAACTCTATGGGCATAACAACTTTCCCTGTTGTGTCCTGTCTGCACAGTAGATCAATTGGTGACTGTGTGCACTCTTGTTTGGCCCATAGCTCTCTTTTTTTTCTTGGGGCCCTCTTTTGTGCAATGGGTAGTGCATTGTAACCGTCTGTTTTTGGCTCTTCTGGCTTGCTCACTAATATGCATTCTACACTCATTGGTATGGGGAGATAGGCAGCTTCTTTTGGTGCCGTGTCTGCTGCTGCATTTCCCAAAGATATTTCATCAACATTATGTGTGTGTGGGGGCTTGGTATTTAACTATGGCTACTACAGATGGTTCTGCAAGTGCTTCAATTAATTTATTCAGTAACTCTGCATGTTGTACTGGGGACCCATCTGCCCTCCTGAGCCCCCTCCTTAACCATCTGGACCCAGCATGTACCGTGGTGGTTACGTATGCTGAGTCTGGATATATTGTCGTTGCACATCCTTTTGCTGCATGGAGAGCCTCAATCAATGCTACTAGCTCTGCGATTTGGGTGGAATAATGCATGGGCAGGCGTTTCTTAACCAGTACTTCATATTCCCCATTTTCACCACTGATGCCCCTACACGTTTTTCACCTGTTTCTTGGCAAATGGATGCTGATCCATCTACGAAGAACACTTCTCCTTCCTGTAGTGCATTTTCCCTTGCTTTAGGGATGTCATCTTCTCCCTCATATGTGGCACAATCAAGCTCTTTGTATGTCTTGCACAGTGCATGGCTCTTTGAGGAACGTTGCTGGTTTTACTGATTTACATCTTACCACATGAATATTGGGGCCCGAGAGGATGATCTCACACGCCGACCCCCTTTGTGTGGCGAGGGTGGATTTCAATCTTTCAAGTATGAAGAACAGGAGTGTTCCAAGTACAGGGTGACAGAGCACCCCAAGACAATAGTAGAGCTTTTATCGATAGCAAAGAGGGCAGCTGCAAGAGCCTTTTGGCAAGCCAAGTAACCCTGCATTACTGAATCAAGTGTGCCACTATATTATGCCAGAGGTTTGTGCCCCATGGAGCTCTTTTGTGTCAGTACAGCTGTCATTAGGGTCCCTTTGGAGTGCGAGAAAAGATACAATTCCCGCTCATAATCAGGTGTCGCTAGAACTGGGGCTGTGCTGATCAATTCTTTTAAGCTGTTGAATGCTGTCTCCATTTCTGCTGTCCAAAAATAATATGCCCTTTCTTTCCATGCTTCTTTTAGACCTTGCAAGAGGGGCTGTGTAGGCGGCATAATCCAATATCCATGCCCTACAGTAATTGCATATTCCGAGGAACTTCTGCATGTCCTTTACTGTGTGTGGTCTTGCTGAGGCGTGCACTGTCACCGCCCTATCGGGTATTATTCTCTTGCCATCTTTTAAAATCAATTGGCCAAAGTACAGAACCTCAGTCAGACAGCATTGCAATTTCTTCTTGTCTACCTTGTACCCCCTTTTTGTGAGTACTGGAGGAGGACAATAGAATCTCTTCAGGAACTTTCTTCACTTTCACTGCACACTAAGAGATCGTCTACGTATTGAATGATACTGCTCGGGACTTAAATATTGCTGAGATCTTCGGGCAATCCTGTTGAATATGCTGGGGCTCTCGCAGTATCCCTGGGGCAAACAACGGTGTTCATACCTTCTCCCACCCATTGTGAATGCTGTGAGATACTGTGAGCCTGGGGCGAGGGGCACTGAGAAGGTGTTCTTCAAACCCACCACAGCAAAGTGGTGGCCCGTTTTGAAATGCTACACAAAATGGAAGCAGGATTCGGAACAAGAGGGAACTCTTTTTGGACAATATTGTTAAGTGTGCGGAGGTCCTAGATCATATGCCACGACCCCACTGTGGCTTCTTTAATGGGGTACATGGCCATATTTCATGGGGAGTTTGAGGGGACAAGTATCCCTTGCTCTAGGAGAGCACGCAATGTCTCTTATATTCCTTCCTCAGCCTCTCTGTACAAGGGGTATTGTTTGACTCCGGGCAATATCGCGCCTGGCTTTAGGGTTATTTTAACAGGGGTCACTTCTCTCAATAGGCCCACATCATTGGGGTTGGTGGTCCATAGGTGGGGAGGCATGTGTTGCATATCTGTGTCACAGAAAGGGGGTGGTCCGCTGACGACAGCCATGAGGGGGCTTTGCACCTTCCTGTATTGTACCATATTCTCACAAGGGATACTTATTTCAAATACAATCTCCCCTTTGTTGTTGTCATCTGCAAACACATCTTCGTCAGTTAGCTCATGTAATGGTATGTTTGGGCCAATGCACAGCACTGAAGATAAGGTCCCAACACCCTTTCTCTATGCCTTGGCACCTCTAGATCAGGAAAGGCAGGCTGAAACACATCGGGACACTCAGGCTGGATTTCAAAAGACATCGGTTTATTCTTTTCAGCAGACCAGGATACAGCATACAGCACGTCAAAGTCCATGGTGGGACAAACAACTGAGTTAAAGGAAAAAAAACTGGACTTTATTCAACCTTAATAATAATTATAGATCAGGAACATTCTCTCCTTGGTTCCTCTTCTCTCTCTCTGTTTTAAGAAGTTGAGCTTGACAAAAACCTGGGTGTTCCCCTCTCAAAACTTCTGCGTACACAGCTAAGTTCTTCTCCATGGGGATCGGAAAGAAAATGTTTTGCTGTCAACTCTGTTAAGATTCTTTCATAATATTTTTATTTTTGTCCATTCGTTTTCAGACCAACAATCTTGGATGAGTACAGCCCTCCCCAAGAGTCAGATTTTCTCGTTAAGTGCATTCATCGTTCGCACCTTCTTCTCCTTTACTTGAGGAGGCAGCATCATCTCAACTCACAACGTAGAACATTGTGCCTCGTTCATTTAACAGCTTTAAATTGGCCATGCCCCTTCAGATACTTGCTCCAGCCCAGACTCTTCGTTAGGATTTCTGTGTTATGAATATCCCAGCTGAGCTTCTTTCAGTTAGTTCGGACTCTGTCACTCAGAAACGAGCCACTCACCCTCCAGCACACTTCCACTGGTGGCTCTGCTGCAGCATTGCGTCTGATTTGCTCATTGCCGGAGCCTGGACTTTCCTCTGGCTTCCACATCGGCATCAGCTGTTCGACGGTACTACCTCCATTAGCTGTTCAACGCGGCTTCCGCAAGCCGGTCCACATGCCCCCTGTCACTGGCTCACTGATTAGTTGTCAGCCGGACGCAAGGCTCCTTCTTCTCCTTGGCGGGGCCAGAGTCACCCTGCACTGCGCGGCTCCCCTTCCAAATGCAGGGGCCTGGTGTCTGAGTCTCTCTCTCTTGTCAGCGGGTTGCGGATTATGACACCGCTTCACTTCTTCTTTACTACTCGATAAACTTCAGCCAACGGGCCAACTCATATAAATTAACTGTACTTCAAAAGCGTATACAGCTTTGTTTCACCACAAGGTAGACTAGTAGGCCCACTCCTAACAGGGTTCCTCCTCCGATCCAGCTGATCCCTGTCAACGGCCACAACCACACCAGTATATTAGAGCAAGGTACCTCCAGACACCATATAGAGTTTCTTTTCACTGAGATAGACGTCAATCAACACCACAAAAGTCTGCCTCCCTCCCATGCATTCATCCTATTCCTTCTGCTTGCCATGATGCCTGGTGAGACTGGTTATACCCCTCTGGCCATTAACCCCCTCTCCTACTTTGTACCCTTTCACAAAGGGGTATTGTTTGACTCTAGGCAATATTGCTCCTGGCTTTAGGGTTATTTTTACAGGGGTCACTTCTCTCAATAGGCCCACATCATTGGGGTTGGTGGTCCATAGGTGGGGAGGCACTTGTTGCACATCTGTCTCACAGAAAGGCGGTGGTCCGCTGATGACAGCCATGAGGGGGCTTGGCACCTTCCTGTACTGTACCATAACCTCACAAGGGATACTTATTTCAAATACAATCTCCCCATTGTTGTTGTCATCTACAAACAAATCTTTGTCAGTTAGCTCACATAATGGTATGTTTGGGTCAATGCACAGCACTGAAGAGAAGGTCCCAACACCCTTTCTCTGGGCCTTGGCACCCCTAGATCAGGAAGGGCAGGCTGAAATACACCGGGACACTCGGGCTGGATTTCAAAAGACATCAGTTTATTCTTTTCAGTAGACCAGGATACAGCATACAGCACACAGAAGAAAAATCTGCAACTCCCAACTTCTTCCTGATTTCACCCCCTTATATTCAGTCTTAAAAAGTGAGGTCATCTAGTAATTAACATAAAAGATCCTGATTGGCCTTGGTACTTGAAGCCACCTCCTTTTCCAATCCCTGGTTGGTTTCCTTAGCTGCCACTCAGAACAAGTTTAAACAGGCTTCACCCAGTTCATTCTACACCAGTGGACTCTTCATGAACTTCTATGAAAGAAACTATCCGCTGACATCATCATGACTTTGTACAAATCATCCATTTTGTATGCCCAAACATCCATTTTAGAGTTGCCTGACTTGTCGTAACAAAAATAGCTGACCTACCTATTTTTACTTATGACTTAGTCCCTGCTCAGTTTTAAATCTAGATTGTTTGATAATGTATTATAAAACTGTACTACTTGACATATTCTCTACTGTGCAAGACATTCTGACTCCACAAAATAGATCGCTTTTCTGAAAGGCACTACATTTCTGATTTTCACAGTATTAGAGTAATTGATCAACCCAACAAGTTTTCTGCATTCAGTTTGAGGGGGGTGGGGTCTATCTCCAATACATTCAGTTTGAGGGGGAGGAGGGGCTACCTTCTGTACACTCCCCCCTCTCGATTATATTTAGTCACTTACTCAATACATACTCCTACACTCATGACCACCCTCCTCAATATTCAGTGTACCTACCCATCACTGCCCTAATCACCCTTTTCTGTGAAACAATTTATTTCTATCTGAGAGGTATCCTAAAACATTTCTACAACATCAGTACTAACATATTATATTCTCCTAGTCTAAACATGTATGTGTCCGTAAAGGACACTTTTTATCTGAGTTCCATCTTTATCGCCCACCTAACTTTAAACTAACTACATGTTTCAGATAATTTTACAGCCAATATGAGAATCGAAAGATGGTCACTCTTTGAGGTAACCCAGCAGCACGTCTCTACACATTGTTCACGTGTGGCTTATACTCCACATTTTTTCCACCACTCCGATTTCACAGAAATTTCCTGGTTCCCCATCCACATTTTTACAAATACAATTTTCTTGTCTTCATTCATCATGGAGTACCACATCTTCCATCTGACTCATCTTGATTTGGATTCCCTGGATCGGTTTTGTCCGGTTGTATTTGTCCTTTTTTTAGCAAGTTTCTGGGCCTTTCAATGCATAGGCCACTTAGTCCATTTGTTTTTTTATTTTTTTAAGGCCTTTTTTTCATGACAATGTAAACATGGGGGCATTCGGCCACTTCTTGGATAGGGGAGTTTTTACAGGAAATGTGTTCACTGTCACAACTGCACAGCAGAAATATTTGTGTATGGGCATCTGGTTAGGTCCCTCAACCCTTCTCTCTGCTCATAGATCTGAGTGCCGCCAATTCTCCAAGTATATAGGTTCCTCGTTGTGTACCTGTAATACTAAACTGAATGTGTTTCCTTTGAAAAATAAATATGTCTCTATCATCAATACTTTTCTTCTTGACTCAACCCTTAAAAAATGCCCTCTTACGTGTCTGTTACACACTACTGCCTTCTACACAAGCTACATTATATATCACTTTTGAACATCCTTGCCTCCTAAAACAAACTACATCATATAATTTGGTTCTTTATATACCAAAGCTACTGATCCTCTCCCTTTTGCGTATAGTTTTACTTTTTCTTAATGTATGCTCTCTGATACCGGGACCTGGTGTGCTTTCAATAAACACATTTACCTGGCTCTAGTATTTGCCCTCATTTTTCTATGGGTTTGTCCTTTTATCACAAAGTTATATGCCCCTTCAGAGGACATACTTTTTCCCTTTAAGTTGACATTTTCAGATTTAGGGATAAAAAAATAATAAATGACAGACAGACAACATGAACAAATATAACATGACTGTACATCTTTTTTTCCTGTCTTCTAGGTGCATCTGTAGCAGAAGAGGAGATTTCTGTTAGGGATCCCTGTAGAAAATTGAAATAGAGAAAAAAGTCATTGGTGGACTGGCAAGGGGGTCAAGTTTCTTCCTAACCTAAACCCTTTCTCCTTGCTGCTTAAAACATGCTTACTAGAATCGTTTCTTGCTATTTTCAGCCCATTTAACTTAAAAGCTTTCTCTGACTCGTTGGTGCACGTAAGAATGAACTTGTCTACTGAACTTGTACAATATTTAGACCTGTCCTTGGTTTTGTCCCTGCTCAGCTGAACATGAACGTTCTTTGTCTGCTTAGCGGAATGTGCTTCTACTGCTCAGCAGAATGTGCTTCCTCTGCATAGCTGAACGTGCTTCTGCTTTCCTTGCCATCTTCCTTTCGATCGCATAGGACCATGGTCATTTTCCTTCTCTGCTGTGTTTTCATCCTGTTTGAGACACAATAAACATTTTGCTCCGCTACACTAATCTAGCCTCCCCCTGTTTTTCTAGAATCTGGCACTGATCTTTACTACGTGCCTTCTCATTTTAACATAAGACACTCATTGTTTGCCTATTCTAAACATTTCCTATGTTTGCCAAATCTACCCTTTTTAGCATCCTGCTAGCTATCAAATTTTAAAAAAGGTTACCCACCTTTTACTTGACATCTTCTATGTCCTGCTTTGTCTGAGGTGGCCATGCTTGCATATATATGTTCCTCTTATGCTCACACCTGTTTGCACCTATCGCAGGAAAAAAGGCTACATAATTGAAACACTCTATCTCTGACTGACTTTTTTTCTGTTACTCACCTGGGTCCTCTTACTCCTAATAATAATCAACAGCGTGTCCACATACTGTGGTGTGAACCAGTACTCACCTCTTTTCTTCTCTCCCTATTCACTGGTACTCACCTCTGTCGTGGTATAATGAGCCTCATTACGGGATGCCTGATTACGAGGTGCCCTAGTGGGACCCGGAACAGCCGTCTGGTAAAACCAGATGTCCTTTCCGGGTCCTGCGAGGGGACCAAGGAGCTAATAACGGGCCCGTTCTTAACGGGCCCGTTATTAGCTTCATCCTCATTCCCATTGAGCCCTATGGGGGCTCAAATGAGAATGGGGAATGGTTTTGTGCATGAGTAATTACCAGGTTCTCCAAGGTCAGAATGACCCGGTAATTCCTCATTCACAGAACCCGGTATTGGAACCCGGTATGGAGGCAGCCATGTCCTTATTAAGGGCGTGGCTGCCTCCATACTCGTAATGAGGCCCAATGTCTCTTACCCTATTAAGGTCCATGATCTTCATCTATAAAATATAAACCAACACAATTAAATACATTTAAATAATGTTATTTTACTTACCCTTGTATGTTCTCTTGAATTGGCCCTATACAAAATTCTCCTTGTATGGTTACTCAATTTTTATTGAAATGCACAACTTTTTCAATTTTGACCATCAACCTTCGTTGGTGCCATTTATTTTGCAAATTTTGATTTGTTGCTTATTTTATGCTCCCTATTACTTTAATATCCATTCATTCATTCATCCAATCATTTATTCATTCATTTTTTATTTATTTATTTCATCCACATGGCATCCATTTAAAAAAAACGGAGCTCCTTATTCTTGTAATGTTTAAAGTGAATTATTTATTTTCATCTTCTCCTAATTCATTTTTCTGGACTCATGCCAAAAAGGCCCATAGTCCACCTGACATTTTGGCACTCTCTCCAAGTCTTCCTAAAATTATACTAAATGCTGCTACATTATTGCCATATGCAATAAAATGTTTTCTTTTCTTTCTTTTTTTTGTGTGTGATGTTCCGAAAGAAACACCACTTCATCCTTCTTTAAGCCCTATCTAGATATGTCGTCATTAGTGACGTTTAATCAACCTGGACCTTTCTCTTGAGAACAATCACTGTCCTCTGTGGTCCATTTTTATTATTCATTCCTTGACCATTTGCCATTTTTCTTATACTATGTCTGTTTCTAATTTTATGGGTGTCACCCCCTTTGTTCATAAACATCTGTGGTCTGAGTCTAAATCCATCAAATATTATCACCACTTTTCCACTAGGTTACACAGCCATCTGCAGCACTGTGCTTTCATTACAACAATAAAAACCTCTGGTTCTACCGGAAACATCTCGTAGGACCTTTTGCCCTGTGCATGCCACTATGAATTCACCCATATTCAAATGGTGCATTCCCAAAGCAAGACACACTTTCCCTTAATCGCCTAAATAAAATTCATCATAACACACTCTCCACCAGAGACTACTAATTCATCACTAGGCAAAAAACTGTATTTATAGTCTTAAAAAAAAAACCTCAATCTTCTCATAATCATTCAACATCTTTCTGTCTTCACTGCGTGGGCATACAGTCCCAATGTCCACCACTAGAATAAAGATTGTTCTCCCATTATCATATACATCCACAGATAGGACACTGTTGGTTTATTTTTTTTTAAAAGGGATTGTTCTCCCATTATCATATAGATTTTCGGCACTCCTTGAAGCTTAGTGAGACTAACAATTCTGAGCACATCAAGTCACCCTGTGAGGCTGTCTCATTGTGGGTGCATGCATACCTCTGTTCTTGTAAAAGCATTTCTTCCTTTCATAATGATACCTTCACTCCTGTGTATCACTATTCCATGTTTGCATATTGCCAAGTCTGCATATGGGCTCACTGTACTTGCCCTCTGTAGTAAATCCATTTTGCACCTTTCCTAAATTGCTGTAACTGTTGCACTCCCAGCGCTCATGACTGATATAATGTCTGATCCTGGGCAAACCCCTCACCACTTTGTTAAGTGTATGCAGGTGGGTATGTATTCCCCAGTCTTGAGAATTGCCCGTTTTGCCCGAACCCTTGATTTCTGCACAGGCATGCAATGTGTCCTGTCATTCCACATGTCCAACATACAGAAGGCCTCCTGATTTGCACTCCCTGCATGCCTTGATTATTGTTCTGTATGTTTTGAAATCCACTTTGATTATTCTGGAAATTTCCCTGATCATTCTGGAAGCCTCTGCTTCGGAAGCCTCCCCTACCTTGTGGCATGAATCCATCATTACCTTGCTCAAACTGCCTTTGGTTATTCACCTTTGGCATGCCTGCTGTGAACTCGACCCTTCTCCGCTAGTCAATATCGTCCCTTCTGTGGCGTATTTTGACAATTTTTTCGGCACTAATTTCGCTTCTTCACCTTTCCCAGCATCATCTTTCTTCGATTCTTCTCCTTCAACTATGCTTCTGTACTGGCTCTGGCAACCCCTGACAAAATATATAGTAGAACACTGGTGTAAATTCTCCCCAAGGTTTGCAAGTCTCCAGGCTACATTCCTCCTGAAAATTCTGAATGTAAATAAGAGGATCATCTCTTTCCTGCATCTTTTTCGTCATTATAGCTCCCATATACGATGTGTCCGGATATTGCACTCTGAGCGCTTTCTAAACTGCTGCTTTACAATTATTAAATGGTGCTTCATCATGAGCCATGTTCTGCATAATGACACTCGAGTATCCTGCTCTCGACCAAACATCATCTGCTCTCTCCCCAAGAATAGCGGCTGGAAGATCTTTAATGTCTACTATAGCTAACGTGTTTCCGCCTGTCATTTTTTCTAACTCCTGTATCCATTTCCAGGCATCAAAACTTAAACTCGGAAGTTTGCACCTTAAATTGTCCTTATCCATTTATGGCCATGGTATATATTGTGGTCTGGCGCCTCCTTTTTCTAACAAGGGAAACTGTGATATACCAAACTCACATTCATCCCCCATCGGCTGTCTGTACATAGCAGGGACAATGGTTCCACACCGCTTCCTTCCTGGCAGCAATCTTAACCTGCTCACATAAGGTGGTGATTCCCCCCTCTCAGTATGGGATCTCCCTCTAGGTTGATCTAGTCATGCCAAGGATTCTGACACCCTCGATTTGGATAGATCTAGATCTGACCATCTCACTTCTTTGTCTGTCTAAGAACACCCCTCCCCTTGGAATCACATGCACTAACACCCTGCTTTTCTTGAAAGGTTTCCCCTTCCTGGTCTGCCATATCTTCATTCCCAACTGGTGTGGCTCTCACCTTTTCTAGTCAGTTTTAAATCAACCTATCCACAGACCAGACTCTATGCTTGAGGCAGAACAAGCCTCCTATGTTTAGATCTGTCTGTCCTGCAAATTCTTGGCTTTCATATGTGTGTACAATGTGCAGTCTGTCGTATCTGCATGGGTGCAAGCTGCTGATTACAAAGCCTGCTGTGTTTGTGTTTGTGGTACTTGCGTCTGATGCACCCTGATTACAAAGCCTGCTGTGTTCGCGATACTTGTGTCTGACTTTCGCAGACTTTCCTTGAGGCTGCCTAGAATATGCGATAACTGCTGCATTCTTCTCTGGCGATCTCTCTGCTACTCCCCTTTGCTCTCAAAAGGCTTTCATATCTACTTCAGTTTTTTACTATTAACCACAGTAAAATCTAATTCCTCTTCCCGCTCTCGCAAAACATCTCAATATTTAAAAACACGCATATTTCTGCTCTTCCTATTTTTCAAGATTACTAGCTGTTCGTATTTTCCACATCAGCTGTCATGCTAACTGTAAAAACAAAATCATCCTGTGTGTGTGTGTGTGTGTGCAAGGTTGCATTGTCTGTAGTGTACTGCAGTTTATTGCTGATTGCTTATTCTTCCATAAAATCACTTGTGCACATGTGTCTGCTTACATGTGTACATGAGTGTGTGTGTGTGTGTGTGTGCATTCTCTCGCATGTCAGTGCACCTACATGAATTCCTGCTCATGTCGGTACGGCTTGCGAGCACTTCCTTCAATGCTTACTGCTTCTTTTATGCTAAAATATATTCATTTCACATATATTCATCATGTTTTTGTCAGCAAACAATAAATTGCCTTTTAATTCATGTATCCTTTTCCTCCCTGATAGATATTTGGTGTACCTAATTCAAAAAAACCCTGACTAGCACATTGGTCTGTTTCTTTTGCTGCAATTTGCACTCAAAATTACATTTTGAATCTCGGCTACACTTCTCCCAACTTGTGTGATCCTAGACAAATTATTTCTGATTTTGTCTCCAAATGGCCTCAAATCTTACAGACATACTACACAGCACTGGAAACATTGCTCCCTTCTTTGGCATCTGTCTACTGTATTCCAAACGTATTTGGTGCAAATTAATAAACTTGCATTCATTTGCATTTCATGCTACCATTACATTGCAATACTTCTCTATTCCCAACTCCCAGTCTTCTCCTCATTCTGGTTGCCTAAAGCAACCTCCTGTTTCCTTTTGACAATCTATCTGCTTTCCTCATCATGGCGCAGTATAAAATCATTTTAATCTCTCATTCCCTTCTCATTGGCACAGTCAATCTGTGCATGACTCAATAACTCGTAGACATTTCTAAATGTCCCCTTTTCTTTTTCAACAAAGGACCACTATCTGCCAGACATGAAATCAATAACTTAGGGGTACTCTCATTGTGCACCCATCCAAAAAGCATTAATTGCCACCCAGCTAATATGACCAAACACTTCCTCCATAATGGGAGACAGTCCATGCAATCCTCAAAAGTGTTCCAATAATACAAAACAAAATTTTTGACCCTTCAATTTAAAACATGTTTCTTCAGCATACCAATCACTAAGGGGTTAACTTGCTCTGTTCTTTTCAATTCACAGACAAGGGCTTCCCTCAAATCGGTTTATCATCTTTATTCATTGTAATTTCTTCCGCGCACACTGCCTGAGTTGTATTTTACTCAAAAACTGTTACTGTGAGCATAAATTACCTCGCCTAACTGTGTCAGCTGTTATCTCCTAATCCTTTAAGCAAACACTGTCTACTTTCAGCAGCGCGATCTATCTTGGCGATCTATCTTGGCCAACTGCCAAACTATGCATATATTTATATATATTTAGTCTCCAACATTCTTATGTGCTGCGGTCTTATTATCTATACTTTTTTTTAAACAAGAAAGGAATGTATTGGCAGAATTACAGTCGGCTGTAAAACAGTGTGAGTCATTTTTCAAGTCTTGTCAACCCTTATATCAGCTTCATTAGCACTAAAACAAGTGCATATTTTTGTCCTATACAGTTATTTAAGCAGCTTAATCTGTCTATTTTTTGTAAATACAAGAATTAACCCTGTACATTCTATATCCTGGTTTTCATAAGGGTTCAAAGATGACCACATTTTCCAACTTTTTTTTGCATTAACTCGCCTATTATTTCTGTTACCATAATTTAAACAATGCACGCATGTGCATTCTCATCCATAGCTCATTTTTTCATCCCTTTTTCCTATTGATCACTTTATTTTTTGGATTGGTGCCAATTGTTCCTCAACTAAGTAAACATATCTTTTCTTACTTTTTATCATAAAAACTTCACACAAATGCATAACACATAACACACAATAAAATTTAACAAACATGACAGGCAGGCCGCCCACATAAATCTTAGTCTACGTTCCTCAAGACTATCCTCGCTCCTAATAAATACCCTGATTGCATTGTGAATCGTCTTTAGACAAGCCTTTCAATGAGTCCATAGTCTACGTCATCCTTTAATGGCCTCTAGATATGACTCCTTCTGTTGCGTGCAATGGCACAGTACACTTGGCTTACTCTACTATGAGGTTCCTCATCTCACAGTTTCTCAATTGCTTGGCTTCTTTCCTCAAGTCAATTACCTAATAACTCCTTGACACTCATTGTCTTGAGTTAATTCCCCACTCCCTGTTACTTCTTCTTAAACTACTATTTTATACTCTAAACTATTGATTACCCAAAATAAAATGATTTTCTAATGACCCCCAAAACAATTAAATAATCAATAATTATTTTTATTATTTTTTTCTCTAAAAGACCCCCCTAAAAATTACCTTTAAAATAAATAATTAAATATTTTTTCTAAAGGGGATCCCCCAAAATAGTCAAATGATTAATTAAATAGTTTTCTGGAAGACTTCCAGGAAATAGCCCAAAACATTTTTTCTGGAAGACTTCCAAAAAATAGCCCCCCAATCTATAGGTACCAAAACACCCTCCCATGCCATCAGGTCTGGGAGCCCCCCTCTCCTCAATGATATGCCGGCATCTGCAGTTTGCCCGAATCTCTCTCCCAGTCCTGTTAGCATGTACCTGTACTTCAGATTCAATTCATAGTCCTGGAGAAAATCATCTCAGGGCTCCTGGGCTGGCTAGCCATGTGAAGAGAAGGTCCCAACACCCTCTCTTTGGGCCTTGGCACCCCTAGATCAGGAAAGGCAGGCTGAAACACATCCAGACACTCAGGCTGGATTTCAAAAGACATCTGTTTATTCTTTTCAGCAGACCAGGATACAGCACACAGAAGAAAAATCTGTAAATCCCAAGACATCGTTAATTCTTTTCAGCAGACCAGGATACAGCACACAGAAGAAACAAATGTAACTCCCAACTCCGTCCTGATTTCAGTCCCTTATATTCAGTCTTAAAAAGTGAGGTAATCTAGTAATTAACATAAAACATCCTGATTGGCCTTGGTACTTGAAGACAACCCCTTTTCCAATCCCTGGTTGGTTACCTTAGCTGCTACTCAGAACAAGTTTAAACAGGTTTCACCTAGCTCATTCTACACCATGAACTTTTTTGAAAAAAATTATCCACTGATATCACTATGACTCTGTACAAATCGACCATTTTGTATGCCCAAATATTCATTTTAGAGTTGCCCGACTTGTGGTAACAAAAATGGCTGACCAAATTACGAAATACCTGACATTCTTCCCCCAAAAAATAGATCGCCCTTCAAAGCGATTTTCTGAAAAGCACTAGATTTCTGATTTTTGCAGTATTGGAGTTATTGATCAACCCGACAAGTTATCTGCATTCGGTTTGAGGGGGGTAGGGTCTATCTCCAATGCATTCAGTTTGAGGGGTAGAGGCTACCTTCTGTAAAGCACTGTGTGCCATTTGTATCCATGAGTGTCCATTCCTATGGCTACAATTCTCTTTGCCGACACTTGTACCCCCTCAAGATCTAGGGACAGAATTGGGCTGGAAACCAGTTCAGGGGCAGCTACAGGGCGAAACACTAAATCAGAGAGCACTCTCCACTCTTTCCTCGTGAGCTCGGGTTACTACCTTAGCCAAAACTTTAATCCCGTACACGAACATGTTGGGATTTACTGGTATTCCCCTTACTTTCAATTCATTGGCCATAGTATGTATCAAAAACATTGCCCTGAGGGAGCACATGCCAGGGGTGGAGCAAACAATCCCTCTTTCGGTGAATGATATGGTCATATTTAGCGTGCTGAGCAAATCTCGTCCCAGTAAATTGACAGGGGAACTTTCGTAGTATAATAGGGGTGCTCGCACTGTTTTTCCCCCTATGTTGACATTCAAATCTTCTGTATGAGGAACCGTGACCACAGCCCTAGAGAACCCTTGCGTATCGAGGGTTTGGCCAGGTAATGGAAAATCACCTTTGCATATGCATGACTTCTCTGCCCCCGAGTCCACCATAAAGATGAACTGTTTGTTCCCTATCTCTGCCCCCACCAGTGATTCCTCTCCTGGATGCAAGGTAGTGGATAGGATTGGGCATGCAAGTGCTCTCTGTTGGCTGTCCTAGTCAGGGTGAGTGCCTGTCCCCGGGCAAGAGAAAATATTTTCAGTGAGCACACATGCCCCCTGGTGCACTGTGGTGCCACCCTCCAACCCCTCTCGGAGCTAGGTTCCTGTATCTCATCTGTATTTTCTCCTTATCCGTCTAATAAAAAAGAATAATGGCCAAAAAAAGAAAATGCTTTACTTCAAATACTCATCCAATTCATTCACTCAACCACTGCGTGGTCTCTTAAGTCACACTGCTCTATGTCCCCACAACCCATCATTTGTCTGTCCTTGCAATTTATACTCATGTGCCCGTGTTTTTCCAAGAGCCTCTGTTCACAGTCTATCCACAACGTCTGGGCCTCTCCCTTGTGCCGTACCTGGGACTGTTGAGCAGTGGGGTGTTCACAAAGCCAGGACCCACAAGAACCTTTTTCAGGGTTCTGTGTACGTGTTTTGAGGGGACTGGTCAGATGTAGGTAGGATCTCGCTGCAAGTACGGGGGTCTCGAGGAAATCACACTAAGGGGTCACCAAATGCAGGCACCCACTCATACAAGTGTTCCAATAATAATGCAAAATAAGATAACCCACCCCGTCGGGAATGAGACCAAGAGATAAGTTGCAAGGATAACAAACTTTATATAACATAAAGTATGCCAGCAAAGAACTCTGCTGCCTGAGAGCGCTCTGCTAGAAAATACACGGGCAGCACATTAAGAAGGCACCGCGCTTCATAAGTGACATCATACATAGGTAATACATCAGCACTGGTGATTGGCTGGAAACATATACTAAGCCTGAGCTCCAATGGTTGTTGCTTCTCAGTCGATCATGGTGCACGTGGTCAGCCAGGCTCACCTTCACGGTAAAGGTCAGGGCAGAGAGGTGCTAAAATGCTATAGAAGCTAAATAACAGGAACTAACAAATCACAAATAATGGTGGACTGCTGATCAGCACATGCATTGGGGTACTTAGGAAAGGGAATAACATACTGACATTCCAACCTATACATTTGGGGCTCCTTTGAGTGTGGTTCTCGCTCCCAGGTGCTCACCCCAGGGGTTTGATCTACAGTCTGCCTTTCCTGGTGCCTCCTGATACGAACAGACGTGTTACTGTTTGGAAAATATACTATTGCACAGGATTAAGTCTATGGTGGGTGTTCTGGAATGGTCAGGCTGAGAGGTCCTGTGTCCGCGGAAGCTGCTGAACCCCCGACAATCCCCCTGAAATGTAATTCCCAGAACTAGATTTCAATTCAGCTCTGCAAACTACACCCCAAAGGGAAAGGGGGAAGTGGATAACAAAACAACACCAGGCTGACTGCGTCAAGGCTAACCAAAGATGAACCTGCAGAGGATATAAGAAAAGCAGATACAATTCATTTATTTACTTACTTAACCTTAGGAATGGGAAAGACTTTAAATCCTTAACTAATAATTAAGAATCATACCTGGTTCTTCTCTTGAAATTTCTTAGAGAAGCTTGTAAAGATGCTGAAAATCTCTCTTACTTGAGACTCTTGAAATTCACAGCAACTTCTTAATTTGGGCAAATCAGGAAAGTTTTGTTCTTTGCCTCTTTTCCAAAATTCACTAGTTGTCCAGTTAAATTGTCTTTATTTATTCTTTCCTTTTCTTTCAAACTTTTCTTTTGTTTTTTCAAACTATTTACAATTCAATAAAGTTTGTGAATTCTTGAAGAAACACGTGTTAAACTCACACGCAGGTTATTTCGATACAGATGAATTGCACATTGAAAACTTCTTGCGTTGAAGAACACGCGCACGGTAAGTAAAGTCCACGCGCAGAAAACACACGCGCTTGCCAAAACACGCCAAGTAGAATTCACGCGCAAACTAGAACACGCGCAGAAAACACACGCGCTAGTAAATTCCCGCGTTGATGAACTTCCGCGCCTATTCACACGCGCCTTATAACCCACGTGCAAAGAGTTCACACGCGATCGAGTACATGCGTTAAAAAGGACACACGCAAGAAACCACACGCGCAATTGAGTTCTCGCGCTGAAGCACACGCGCTTGCAAACACACGCGCTATAGAGTTCTCACGCGGCTAACAGATTATCGTGTCAGGAAGCACACGTGCTGGAAACACACAGGCTTTAAAGTTCTCACGCGACGAACGAATCTCACGCTAGGAGCACCCGCGCTGGAAAACACACGCGCTATTGAGTTCTCGCGCGGCGAGCCGATTCTCGCGCCAGGAATCACACGCACTGGAAAACACACGCGCTTTAGAGTTCTTACGCGACGAACAGATTCTCGCGCTAGGGAGCACACGCGTTGGCCAACACACGCGCAGTTGAATACTCTCGCACGCGCAAAGATTCAACGATAGTTTCAGATTACACGTAGTACGCATTTTTACAAATAGCGTTCAAGCACACTCACGGAGTTCAATAGTATAAATTCAAAGGTAACTTGTTACGATTTCTCAAGTAAATGTCATTAAAATAAACAGAGCTGCAGTACAAACAAAGTCACTTATCTCCAGAGCGAATTCTTAAGGATCTTCAGAGTTTCCTGTCTTCAAAATGAATTCCTGACAACTGATAGCTTCTCCAGAAACCCCCAAGAAAGTAGCCGCTCAACTGCTAACGCCTGAAGGATAAAATCCACCAGGCCCAAGTCTAAAGCAGGAGCAGCCACTAAACACGTCCTCTCAGCTGGGGTTTAGATGATGAAAGGCAAAGAGTGACTGTTTAGAATGTTCATTGTTGTTCAGCAGTGTCTTCTAACCAATAAGAGCTGTCACTGTGAGACTCCATTTTGCCTTGGGTCAGAACCAGGATTCTGAATCAGCAAGTTAAGGCCAAACCAACTACAATAGAAAACTTCCCACCCACACAAGGCTAATCTAAAAAGGATAAATAAAGAGAAATAATGAGAAGGAAACTTGAAATAGGGAAAATAGCCTGAATAGGGGAAGGAAACCTGGCAGTACCCCCTCCTAATGCCCAGTCTCTGGGCCTACCTTATGTGGATTTTTAGCATGAAACTTTGCAACTAAACGGGGGGGATGTACATCAACTCAATCTTCCCATGATCGTTCCTCAGGTCCATATCTCTCCCAATCAATTAAATACTGCAACCTTCCCCTCACTTTCCTGGAATCCAAAATTTGTTTAACCACAAATTCCTCAGATGAATCCTCCAAAATCACAGGGGAAGGTGATGTTCTAAATCTAGTTCCTGAACAAACTGGTTTTAAAAGGCTAACATGGAAAGTAGGATGTACCTTCAATTGCTTGGGTAATTTCAATCGTACTGCCACAGGGTTGATGATTCTCTCTACCTCGAATGGGCCTACAAATCGTGGACTGAATTTATTCTTCCCCTTAATTTTTAGGTACCGGGTAGAAAGCCAAACTAAGTCTCCCACCTTATATTCAGGACCAGCCTTCCTTCTCAAATCAGCACACCTTTTATATTTCAACTTGTTTTCTCCCAGCACCTTTTTTGCTCTATCCAAGTTATTCTTCATTACCAACAAACGATCTTCCACTCTAGGATTCCCAGAATCCTCCAACACCTCAAAACTCAGAAAGCGAGGATGAAACCCACGACCCAAAAAGAAAGGGGACATAAAAGTAGCATCTTTACCACAATTGTTGTAAGAGAATTCTGCCAACCATACCAAATCCACCCATTCCTCTCCAGCTTGTAAATAACACCTTAAAAACTTCTCCAATTCCTGATTTACTCTCTCCACTTGTCCATTACTCTCCGGATGATACCCAGAAGTCAAACTAACGTCCACTCCAAGTTTCCTACAAAAGGCCCTCCAGAATTTTGAAATAAATTGAGATCCCCTATCAGAGATAACTTGACTTGGGAGTCCATGTAGTCGAACTACACCTTGCAAAAAACTATGAGCCAGTTTTTCCACGGTAACCTCTCCCTCCATTGGTAAAAAATGCGCTTCTTTAGTAAGAAGATCCACCACAACAAGAATGGTAGTACAACCCTTATCTTGAGGGAGATCAACAATGAAATCCATAGAAATAGTGTGCCAAGGACGAGGAGGAACAGATAACGGCTCCAATAAACCATGAGGCTTCCCTACTTGACTTTTTTCTTGTGCACAGACTACACAAGTTTTAACAAAGTTCAATGTGTCTTGGCAAATATTTTCCCACCAAAAATTCCTTCGAACCAATTCCAGAGTTTTTCTGAAACCAGGATGTCCTGATAAAATGGATTCATGACAATTTCTCAAAACCTTTTCTCTTAACTCTTCAGTAGGTACATAAAGCTTGTTATCAAAAAAAGGAAGATCGTCTTTCAAACTTCTGGCTGGATCCAGTCTCACCCACTCCTCCATCTTCTGCAAGGACATATTCTGGCGAACTTCATTCAAAAAATCCATTTCTTTAATGGCTCCAGCTAACAAAAAACATTCTGGAGCAGTTAGAGGTTCTGGTTCCAGAATCTCTCTCTCCTCACTACCAGGAAATTGGCGAGATAAGGCATCAGCTTTTTTGTTCTGACTTCCGGGTTTAAAAGTCACAATGAAATCATAATCGGCAAAGAATAAGGACCAACGAAGTTGTCCTGGAGACAAGGTTCTTGCAGATTTTAAAAACAATACATTTCGATGATCAGTAAGAACCGTTACCGTATGTCTTGCCCCTTTCAGAAAATGTCTCCATTCTTCAAAAGCTGACTTTATAGCTAATAGTTCACGATCTGCAATTGTATAGTTCACTTCAGCGGCAGAAAACTTCCTAGAAAAGAATGCAACTGGATGTAGTTGACCAGTAGTTTCATTCCTTTGAGAAAGCACCGCCCCCAACGCTAAATTTGAAGCGTCCGCCTCCACAAAAAAAGGTTTAGAGAGATCAGGATGAATTAGAATTGGACTAGAAGTATATTTTTGTTTTAACTCTTGAAAAGCTTTTTCTGCTTCAAGGTCCCAGTCAAATTTCACTCCTTTTTTTAAAAGTCTCATTATAGGAGCAACCAGCCGAGAAAAACCTTTGATAAATCTCCTATAAAAATTGGCAAACCCTAAGAAACTTTGTATTTCCTTAACCTTAGTAGGAGAGGGCCATTCAAGAACTGCTTGAACTTTTTTAGGATTCATTTCTAAACCCTTAGGTGAAATTATAAAACCTAAAAACTCCACAGAATCTGTATGGAATTGATTTTTTTCCAATTTGGCAAACAAATGGTTTTCTCGCAGCTTTTGTAAGACTAAGCACACATTTTTCTGATGTTGGTCCAGGTCAGAAGAGAAAATCAAAATATCATCGATATACACGACAACAAAAATATCCAGGTATTCTCTAAAAACCTCATCAATAAAAAATTGGAAAGCCGCTGGAGCATTACATAAACCGAATGGCATAACTTGGTATTCAAACAGCCCAAACCTGGTCTTAAACGCTGTCTTCCATTCGTCCCCTTCCTGCACACGCACCAGATGGTAAGCTTCTCTCAAATCTAATTTAGAGAAAATATTTGCTCCTTGTATTTGATTAAGCATTTCCGAGATGAGAGGAAGAGGATACCGGTTCTTAACAGTGACTTTGTTAACTCCTCGATAATCTATGCAAGTTCGAAGCGTTCCATCCGGTTTTGGTACAAAAAATAAAGGAGAGGCCGCCGGTGACTTAGAATGACGAATAAACCCTTTGGCCAAATTTTCCGACAAATATTCTTTTAAATAATCATTCTCTTTTAAATAATCATTCTCTTTCTCTGTAAGAGCATATACCCTACTACTAGGCAAAATTGTTCCTGGCTCCAGCTCAATTTTACAATCAAAGGGCCTATGGGGTGGTAATTCTCCTGCCACTTTCTCATCAAATACGTCCCAAAAATCTTTGTAACACTGGGGAAGATGACTCACTACAGCTCCCACATCATGACATCCAATTCCAGTCTCAGCCAGAAAACTAGACACTGAATTACTTTGTTTGACATCTTCCTCTAAGAGACTTCCTGAAAAGCAATTCTCTTTGCAAAAATCTGACTGCATGTCAATTGTCCTAGCACTCCAATCAATCAGAGGATTATGGAGAGTAAGCCAAGGCATACCCAAAATAATCTTTAACAAAGGAGCATCAATTAACTCTAATGAAATTATCTCTCTGTGACTTCCTGATAACTCCAAAGTTAAAGAACCAGTCCTATGAGTAATAGGACCAGAAGATAGATACGTACCATCAACAGCCCTAGCCTGCTCTACAACCTCCTTCTGAATAATTGGAATTCCCAAAGATTTTGCCAGACCCCAATCCATGAAATTCCCAGTGGCACCAGAGTCAAGCATAACGGGACCATTTCCCTTACACTCCAACTCAAAGAACAAGGATACATTTACGGTTAGATGGGGAACCGCTGTCTGCACAGTATTGGCGATCTGTTGTACCTTGACCGCTGAAGTAGAAGTCTTCTTGGGAGTGTAAGGACAGTTCCCTAAAAAGTGCCCACCTCTTCCACAATATAAACACAGATTGTTATCTCTCCTCCTAGCCTTTTCTTCCACTGTTAAAGGTGCCTCGGACCCTGCAAGGTGGATTATTCCCTTTGGATCTACTCTCTACCTTAGGTCTATCCACTCTAACTAGAGTCTTTACATCACTCTGACAATGACGCCTCTCTGCCTTCCTTTCACTCAAACGAAAGTCCAATTGAATAACCAAATCAATCAGACCTTCACAAGTAGAAGGGCGTTCAACTACTCCAGACAATGCATCCTTTAACTCATCTCTAAGGCCCCGATAAAACAACGAGGCCTGTCTGTCCTCGGGCCACTTGCTTTCTAACACAAGGGACTTAAATTGTGTTATATAAGCAATCAAGTCTCTATTACCTTGTTTGAGTTCTAAAGGTTCACCATCCACTTCCAGAGATAACTGTCTTCTATCAAACATCTTTCGGAATATCTCTAGAAAACTGGTGTAATTTCCTAAAACCGTACTCTTTTGACTCACCAACAACCCAGCCCAAGCAGATGCCTCCCCAGAAAGATAGGACAACATAAAAGTTATCTTAGATGCATCCAAGGGAAATAATTCTGGTCTACGCATAAAATGTAATTCACATTGCGTCAAAAACACCCTAAACCTCTTGGGATCCCCATGATAACGTTCTGGAGGCGCCAAAGGAACTGGCGTAATTAAACTCCTTACCCCTTCTGCCACCGGAGGCGCCCGTTGTATTTGTGGTAAATGATATTCACCTTCCCTTTCTAACTCAGGTTGAGAACCAGCACCCCCTGAAACCTCATCCTCTCTCCTTTCTCCCCTCTGTTGAATTTGTGTTACTTTAACATTCAAGTCATCCACCTTTTGACTAAGTAAGGCATTTTCATTCCGAGATATTTTCAACTCCTCCCGTAACTCCCTGATCAAAGATCCTAACATCTCCATGGATTCGTCGGGGTTCATGACAGCTCGGGCGGACTAAATTATTGGCCTTTCATTCTGTCAGGCTGAGAGGTCCTGTGTCCGCGGAAGCTGCTGAACCCCCGACAATCCCCCTGAAATGTAATTCCCAGAACTAGATTTCAATTCAGCTCTGCAAACTACACCCCAAAGGGAAAGGGGAAGTGGATAACAAAACAACACCAGGCTGACTGCGTCAAGGCTAACCGAAGCTGAACCTGCAGAGGATATAAGAAAAGCAGATACAATTCCTTTATTTACTTACTTAACCTTAGGAATGGGAAAGACTTTAAATCCTTAACTAATAATTAAGAATCATACCTGGTTCTTCTCTTGAAATTTCTTAGAGAAGCTTGTGAAGATGCTGAAAATCTCTCTTACTTGAGACTCTTGAAATTCACAGCAACTTCTTAATTTGGGCAAATCAGGAAAGTTTTGTTCTTTGCCTCTTTTCCAAAATTCACTAGTTGTCCAGTTAAATTGTCTTTATTTATTCTTTCCTTTTCTGTCAAACTTTTCTTTTGTTTTTTCAAACTATTTACAATTCAATAAAGTTTGTGAATTCTTGAAGAAACACGTGTTAAAATCACACGCGGGTTATTTCAATACAGATGAATTGCACGTTGAAAACTTCCTGCGTTGAAGAACAAGCGCACCGTATAAAGTCCACGCGCAGAAAACACACACGCTTGCCAAAACACGCCAAGTAGAATTCATGCGCAAACGAGAACACGCGCAGAAAACACCCGCGCTAATAAATTCCTGCGTTGATGAACTTCCGCGCCTATTCACACGCGCCTTATAACCCACGCGCAAAGAGTTCACACGCGATCGAGTACACGCGTTAAAAAGGACACACGCAAGAAACCACACGCGCAATTGAGTTCTCGCGCTGAAGCACACGCGCTTGAAAACACACGTGCTATAGAGTTCTCACGCGTCTAACAGATTATCGCGTCAGGAAGCACACGCGCTGGAAACACACACGCTTTAAAGTTCTCACGCGACGAACGAATCTCACGCTAGGAGCACCCGCGCTGGAAAACACACGCGCTATTGAGTTCTCGCGCGGCGAGCCGATTCTCGCGCCAGGAATCACACGCACTGGAAAACACACGCGCTTTAGAGTTCTTACGCGACGAACAGATTCTCGCGCTAGGGAGCACACGCGTTGGCCAACACACGCGCAGTTGAATATTCTCGCACGCGCAAAGATTCAACGATAGTTTCAGATTACACGTAGTACGCGTTTTTACAAATAGCGTTCAAGCACACTTACAGAGTTCAATAGTATAAATTCAAAGGTAACTTGTTACGATTTCTCAAGTAAATGTCATTAAAATAAACAGAGCTGCAGTACAAACAAAGTCACTTATCTCCAGAGCGAATTCTTAAGGATCTTCAGAGTTTCCTGTCTTCAAAACGAATTCCTGACAACTGATAGCTTCTCCAGAAACCCCCAAGAAAGTAGCCGCTCAACTGCTAACGCCTGAAGGATAAAATCCACCAGGCCCAAGTCTAAAGCAGGAGCAGCCACTAAACACGTCCTCTCAGCTGGGGTTTAGATGATGAAAGGCAAAGAGTGACAGTTTAGAATGTTCATTGTTGTTCAGCAGTGTCTTCTAACCAATCAGAGCTGTCACTGTGAGACTCCATTTTGCCTTGGGTCAGAACCAGGATTCTGAATCAGCAAGTTAAGGCCAAACCAACTACAATAGAAAACTTCCCACCCACACAAGGCTAATCTAAAAAGAATAAATAAAGAGAAATAATGAGAAGGAAACTTGAAATAGGGAAAATAGCCTGAATAGGGGAAGTAAACCTGACAATTAGCACATGAATTGGGGTACTTAGGAAAGGGAATAACATACTGACATGCCAACCTATACATTTGGGGATCCTTTGAGTGTGGTTCTCGCTCCAAGGTGCTCACCCCAGGGGTTTGATCTACAGTATGCCTTTCCTGGTGCCTCCTGATACGAACAGACGTGTTACTGTTTGGAAAATATACTATTGCACAGGATTAAGTCTATGGTGGGTGTTCTGGAATGGTCAGTGCAAGGGGGTCAGATGTGTAACAGCATGAAAGGGAATTGGGGGTCAGGGCTAGGGTTGCAAGTGCAAGGGCAGTTTAGTGGAGATAAATGGGCACTTGGGCCGGGGCCTGGCTCTGTCTCATGCTCTTCACAGGGCACATTCCTTGTGAAACAATACTAAGGATTTGCAACATGGAACGGCTGGACTTCCGTGATAACAAGGCTCGCGCAGAGCTGGCAGTGGGTGGTGATGTCTTGGGCTCTCTGTGCGAGGTGCCGGGGATGGGAGAGCTGAGTTTACAGAAGGATGGTTTTGGGCCTAGTAAAAAGAAAATGGTGTCTCCAGGCAGGGACATATGCTATGTTATTCATGTAATTGCTTATGTTATCTCGTGCGGATGAGTGTGGGGGTGGGGCATCTCCCCCCTTGGCCCAAACACAGTTTACTTGCCCCGATTTGGATGAGGGGGTTGGGTTAGGACCATCTCCTTCCCAACATAACTCTGCTTCCAGGCTCACCCTACTTAGATGTATCAAAACAGAAGGGGGTCTGGGAAACTCTCTAACAGAAGGGGGTCCGGGAAACTCTCTACCAATGCTAGGCAATTCTCCTCTGAACAAGAGTACCACAGCAGCCCCATACGCGTGTTTCAGCCTAATTGGGCATCATCAGTGAGATGAAGCTGTGCCTCTCTAAGAGCAGTGAGCAAGGGTTCCACGTCTGGATTCCCCTGGTAACTTAGGGTGAGACCCAAATTACTTGGTATGCAAAACAGAAGGGGGGGTTTGGGAAACTATCTACCAGCACAAACGCAGCCCCTTGACTTGTTCTTGGGTGGATGGCCCATGGGTGAGTCTCAACCAAGTCTTTCGCTCACTGTTCTTTTCACAGAGAAGACATTTCCCAACATATCAGTGTTTCGGCCTAGCTGGGCATCATCAGTGAGGTGAAGCTGTGCCTCTCTAAGAGCAGTGAGCAAGGGGTCCACATCTGGATTCCCCTCGTAACTTAGGGTGAGACCCAAAGTTACCAGGACCATCTCCTTCCCAACATAACTCTGCCCGGCTCACCCTACTTAGATGTATCAGTTTGCAAAATAACTGGTTCAAGTTGGGCACTAATCATTTATATCAGGTTGATGTGTTTTTTAATGTGCAATGTATGACCCCCCAGAACACACTAGCATCTACTATCGTTCTAATCTCCCCATTATTACAAGGATAAACCTCAAATTTCATTTATTAATACAAATCCAATTGAAAACAACTTCTGGGTACGTCAACTTCCCAAACACCTACATCAACTTCCCAAATACCCATCTGCATAGAGCCGGTGGTACTACACAATACTGACATACAAAAGTGCTATAGTCTCATGTGAATATAAAGTGCATCCAGTGTATAAAGTACATAACATTATTATGAACTCTTTACTCACATCATTATTACATAAGTACCTACAAATCTGTATACAATACTACATTTAGAACTTTACAGATGATAAAATGTTTTACGACATTCTATAACATATATTTGGTGTATGGGATGTTTGCTTGGCATGTGTGCATGCAGAGTGCATGCTTTCCTTGCTGTCTGTGTGGGTCAGCTACCTTAGGAATACCAGATGGAATGTAGAATGTGGTGTGTGGTGGGACTCTAGAGATGACTGTTGGTGGGGACTTGGAGATGGGCTTGTCATTCATATTTGGTTGTTGAGTAGTTGCTGTTTCATTGCTCTATAGGTAATGTTAGTTCAAGTTATGTTTCATATTGAGCAAATATATAAGTTTGATTATGTTTATAACGTTGATTATCTTGACACATATGCTCTTTCCTGTTTTCTCTTTGTTCTTTTTGGTTTATTTCTTTATGTTCATTCTTTCTGCTTTTGGTTTCAAGTTACATTATCACTTAATGATTTTGCTTATTTTCCTAGAATGCATTTTATTTGGGATAATCCTGGAATGCAACATCATTAAGTGTCACTATTTGGCGAAAAAGGAGGAAAGAAGAGAGGAGAAGGGAGGAAAGGGTGGGAGATGGGTGCGAGAGAAGAAAATAAAAGGGAACATGCACTCAATGCTGAAAGAGATTGTCAATGGGAGCGGCTTGTCTGGCACTAAGATCTTGTTTCATTGGAGATAATGTCGGCAAATATAACATTTATGAGCTGGAATGTTAAGGGTCTGAATAGTCCTAATAAGCGGAGGGAAGTTTCATAAATGATAGGCAGGCAGAGACCAGATATAGTATTTTTACAGGAGACCCATTTGAGAGGAGATCAAGTGGGATACATCTTAAATGGTTGGTATGTAAAAGAGTTTTCAAGTTACTTTGCTAGTAATTCCCGTGCAGTGTCTATTCTCTTTAAAAAGGCTCAAGATATAGAACTGATAGTGTATGTGTAGATACGGAAGGGGAGATATGTTGCGCTAAAATTGTACATTGAGAATAGATACATGACAATTTTGAATATTTATGCACCCAATGTGAATCAGGATGTCTTTTTTGAAAAGCTAGATGAAGTGCTAGACCAACTGGGTTGTAGAGAAATTATAGTTGGAGGGGACTATAATACCACAATTAATGTGAAAAAGGATAAGACCACTCAGACTAATTCTTATGTTGAGTTGCAAGCAAGAAAAGGTCTTCTAAGATTATCAGAGAAATGGGATTTACATGATATCTGGCGAGATCTTAATGTAGAAGACAGAAAATACACTTTTCATTCATTGGCACATGGTACATCTTCACATATTGATTTTGTCCTTGTCAGTAGGAGCTTATGTGGAGACATTGGTAATGCTTCAATTGGAGATGTTGTAATTTCTGATCATGCTTCTATTATGTTGATATTGGATGAGTCTGCTTGTGGTTTGAAATCTAGGACACAGTGGCATTTGAATATACAGTTGCTCTCAGATACAGAGTTTGTCACTCATATAGACACGGAAATATCATTGTTTATGAAGGATAATTTGCACTCAGTGGACTCTGTATCAGTCGCTTGGTATGCATTGAAGGCAACACTGCGTGGTAAAATTATCAATTTTGCATCCTATCGAAAACGTCAACGGGAAAAGGCTATGGTTAAATTAGAGGATAAGTATAAGGCATGTGAGGTACGCTATTGTGACTTTCCCAGAAAGGAGAATTTATTGACTTTGAGTCGTGCGAAACAAGCCGTGGATTGTGAACTCCATCATAAGGCACAAACACAATTATTTAATTCCAGACAAGCTTTCTGGGAAAGGGGTGAAAAGTGAGGGGCCTTGCTCGCAAGCTGCATTCAGCAGAAGGAGAATGATAGGCAAGTACTTTTTATTGTAGATAAAGGAGGAACGTTAATGAGAAAGAATGTAGAAATGTACAAGGAATTTAGGTAATATTATGCCTCTCTATATAAGAATGATGAAACAGTTTCCTAGTTGGAAATTAATGCTTTTCTTGATAGATTAGAAATGCCAAGCCTAAATGAACAAGAAAGATTGGGTCTAGATGCACCCATAACAATTGAGGAAATTGAAAGTTCAATCAACACATTAGCAAACGGTAAATGTCCTGGTCTTGATGGCTTTCCAATAGAGTTCTACAAGACCTTTAGTCAGACCCTGCTGCCGTTTCTTGTAAAATTATATGCAAAAATTCTAGATAATGAGATGGTTGCTGAATCAATGGGAACTGCATTAATAACAGTTATTGCAAAGCAAGGTAAAAATCCTTTGCTGTGTGAAAATTGCTGGCCTATTTCGCTTTTGAATGTGGATGTGAATCTGCTAGCAAAAATATTCTCTAGAAGACTAAATGGACTTCCAAAGTTAGTTCATAAAAATCAGACATGTTTTGTGAGTGCAAGGAATAGTAGTGACAACTTGCGGGAATTGCTCGATCTTATTTACCTAGAGACACTCTGCGGAAGCGTGTGTGGCGATAAGTATAGATGCAGAAAAGGGTTTTGATAGAGTAAGCTGTTTTCTTTTATGTCAAGTTTTGCTCAAACTATGGGCCGCTTTTTCTTAGACTTTTTAGAGCCTTATATAGAGATGCAAGGGCAGCCGTTGCTGTCAATGGCAGTCATCAGAGTGTTTTTGGATCCTGAAGGGAACAAGGCAGGGTTGCCCTCTGTCCCCGCTATTGTTTAATTTATTCATTGAGCCTCTTGCCATTATGCTTAGGAATCATCCAGATATAGTGGGTATTCCATTCTGGAAATATGTGTCAAAAGTTCTTTTGTATGCAGATGACCTCTTGGTCCTGGTCTCAAGCCCGGAGCGATCATACCCGGAACTCCTATTGACGTTACAGGAATTTGCTAAATTCTCTAATTATAAAGTTACATAATACTTTGGTTTATCCAGTCTCCAATTCATGTCATAGGGCAGGGGTGCACAACTGATTTTGACAGAGGGCCGAAAGTACCTTGCATGAGGGCTATAGTGGGCCGAAAAGTAAATGTGGGCGGGGCGGTAGGCGGGACATGTCAGGAGGCTTTTTCAACCCCCAATTTGTATTAAACACATGGAAAAAGATATGTTTTTGAGGGGTAACGATTTTTATTGCATTTCAAACTTACATTTTGTACTACACATTTTCCATTGCTATCATTTATTTCTAACTGTGCCTGTTTTAGCTTTATTATTGAGTTCACTCTTGGAGTGCAACACTATGCCCCATGGCTCCCATCCCCAACCAAACACTATGCCCCATGGCTCCCATCCCCAACCAAACACTATGCCCCATGGCCCTCTCACCCCCAACCAAACTCTATGCCCCATGGCTCCCATCCCCAACCAAACACTATGCCCCATGGCCCCCTCACCCCCAACCAAACACTATGCCCCATGGCCCCCTCACCCCGAACCAAACACTATGCCCCATGGCTCCCATCCCCAACCAAACACTATGCCCCATGGCCCCCTCACCCCCAACCAAACACTATGCCCCATGGCCCCCTCACCCCAACCAAACACTATGCCCCATGGCTCCCACCCCCAAACAAACACTATGCCCCGTAGCCCCCTAACCCCCAACCAAACACTATTCCCCATGGCTCCCACCCCCAAGCAAACACTATGCCCCAAACACACTCAAGCATGCACCCATACAGACCTGAACCCCCCAACTCAGCACACACACTCTCAAGCATGCACCCATACAGACCCGAACCCCCAACCCCCAACTCAGCACACACTCAAACATGCACCCATACAGACCCAAACCCCCCACCCCCCCAAATCAGCACACACACAAACATGCACCCATACAGACCCGAACCCCCCACCCCCCCAAATCAGCACACACACAAACATGCACCCATACAGACCCGAACCCCACACCCCCCAACTCAGCACACACACAAACATGCACCCATACAGACCCAAACCCCCCACCCCCCCAAATAAGCACACACACAAACATGCACCCATACAGACCCGAACCCCCCACACCCCTAAATCAGCACACACACAAACATGCACCCATACAGACCCGAACCCCACACCCCCCAACTCAGCACACAAAAAACATTCAAATCAAAACATTCATACACATCCGACACACATCCGACACCCCCCACCCCCGCATCTCAACATACACACAAAATACATTCAAATACAAACATTCACACCCCCCCACATCTCAACATACACACAAAATACATTCAAATACAAACATTCACACCCCCCACATCTCAACATACACACAAAATACATTCAAATACAAACATTCATACACATCCAACACACCCCCCCACCCCCGCATCTCAACATACAAACAAAATACATTCAAACACAAACATTCATACACATCCGACACACCCCCCACCCCCGCATCTCAACATACACTCAAAATACATTCAAACACAAACATTCATACACATCCGACACCCCCCACCCCCGCATCTCAACATACACTCAAAATACATTCAAACACAAACATTCATACACATCCAACACACCCACCCACCCCCGCATCTCAACATACACTCAAAATACATTCAAACACAAACATTCATACACATCCGACACAACCCCACCCCCGCATCTCAACATACACTCAAAATACATTCAAACACAAACATTCATACATATCCGACACTCCCCCACCCCCGCATCTCAACATACACTCAAAATACATTCAAACACAAACATTCATACACATCCGACACACCCCCCCACCCCCGCATCTCAACATACACACAAAATACATTCAAACACAAACATTCATACACATCCGACACACCCCCCCACCCCCGCATCTCAACATACACTTAAAATACATTCAAACACAAACATTCATACACATCCGACACACACCCCCACCCCCGCACCCCCGCATCTCAACATACACTCAAAATACATTCAAACACAAACCTTCATACACACCCCCTTCCCCCCATACACACACAAACATAAAGCAAAAGAAACCCGACACACAAACACAAACAGACCACTTACCGGAGACGTGCTGGAAGGCAGGCAGGTAAGCTGGAAGTCGCTGGAATCGCACTACGGCTGGCATGGTCCAAGGCTGAAATGCCTTCCGGCATCAAGCCTTATGGACCACGCCAGCCGTAGTGCTGGCCCTCCATTGGTGCAGCACACACGCATTACGTGGCTCGAAAGAGCGACGTGATGCGTGTGTGTGCTGAGCCAATGAGGGCCAGTGTTTTCACCGGCCCGGAAGTCAACAAAGACTTTCCTAATGGAGGGCGGCCGCGCGGGCCGCCCTCCATTAGGAAAGTCTTTGTGCCTCGCGGGCCGGTCAAAAGGGCATGGAGGGCCACAACTGGCCCGCGGGCTGTATGTTGTGCACCCATGTCATAGGGGGTTGTTTGATGTGGGTCGGGAAATGTGGGCTGATTCGAGTTATAAATACTTGGGTATTCATGTAAATAGGGATATTGAGTTTCTGCTTGCATATAAT
The DNA here is from genome assembly GCF_040938575.1 of Ambystoma mexicanum. Taxonomy (NCBI): domain Eukaryota; kingdom Metazoa; phylum Chordata; class Amphibia; order Caudata; family Ambystomatidae; genus Ambystoma; species Ambystoma mexicanum. Next base: position 638,631,490 of record NC_090933.1, on the reverse strand, counting down.
ATCCGCCTGAAAATTACAGAAGTCTCTGCTGTAGGTTGGAAAAGCTAAAATTGTCCTTATGGGGTAAAGTCAATGTAGTAAAGATGTCCCTCCTTTCCGAAATTTGTATATGTTTTTAGCATGCTTCCCCTACCTCTTTCAAATAACCTGTTATTAAGTATCAATAAATCCTTGAATAAGTTTGTATGGGGGGAAGGAAACCGGGCACGAGTGCCAAAAGATGTCCTCCATAAATCAGTGCATTTGGGTGGCTTTGGCTATCCTGGCATAAAACATTACCACACTGCATTTACGCTACACACGTTACACCATTGGTTGGCGTCTGATCACACTAATTGTGCAGGTTGGATTAAAATTGAGAAGGAATCCATTTCACCCATCCCCCTGGATATTGTTTTGTTCATGGATAAAGGTTGCTGGTTGGCACAACTCCGCCTTTTATAAAGCATGTTGTGAAGGAGTGGTGTAAATGTAATGAGATTCGGGAGAGAAATATTTACTGTGTGCAGACTCCAGTTTATGGAAGAACCAGGCTGTGAAACAGAACAACTGTGTTTTGTCATGGACTTCATGGCAGAGAGCAGGCATCTGAAGAATTGGACAGGTTTATGACGGTCAGAATATGATTGATTTTGAGTTCCTGCGCTTTAAATATAATGTTCTTCAGGAGCTGTTTTTAGATGTGCTTTTTTCGCCATTGAATGCTACAATGCATGCTTTACCTGCAATTTATCATCTTTCAAAGTCCATGCCCCTGTCTGCATCTACTTTGTATAAATTGGTTACACCTTCTGCATCTCAGTTAACATTACAATGTGGTAGAGGGAATTGGGATTTGGTTCTGAGTTGCACATTGTCAGATATTGAATGGAACCACATGTACAGGTCCAATTAAATATAAAGTGGATTTAGATTTTAGGTATACACAACAAAGAATTATTCATTATCTATACTGGTCTCCCTGGAAGATGAGATTGAGCAAGTTGTGTACTGCAGACATTTGTTGGAATTGTAAAAGAGAGGTGGGCACCACGCTCCATATGTTGTGTTTATGTGGTCAATTACAACTATTCTGGGATGGTGTTTTTCAAAGAATGGAACTAGTTATGAATGTATGTATACCTAGGGATCCACTTGTTGGCATGCTATGTTTAATTCCGATAGATATTGCACTGTCTACAAGCAAAATGTTCTGGGCATATAGAGCTCTTCTTCTAGCTAAGAAGCAAATACTGAAATTTTGGAAAAGGGACACTTCCCCTAATATTGATGATTGGTTACAGAGTTTGTCTCTCCTGTCTAGGAGAGAGAAAGTATCTTTAACGCAAAAGACCTGCTTGACAAATATGAGAGGATCTGGGGAGTATTTAATGATCTTTATGCTTAAGTTGTTTATTCGCATTCTAGGGTTCCTACTTTGTCTTGGTTTTGTAATTGTACTGTTATTTTATTTGTTTCTTTCGCTTTCTATTACGTTTACTCTGGAGTTTTGTTTTTCTTTTTATTATTATTTTCTTTTTCCTCTCTCTTGTTGACCTTGGCTTCTGTCCTTCTCGGTTATTCTTCTAAGATTAGACTACTAAGAGGTATTTGTAGAAGTATCACTTTGCACATTTGTATTACTGTATTGTGTTTTACTGGTTATGTAAGATATAAAATCTTTAAAACATTAAAAAAAGAAGGATGCCTAACCCAATCTCTCCTCTGTAACCTTCTACCTGAGGCCTAAGCAATAAAGTACATTTCCTGTTTGTACTTACCTGACTCTTGCATGCTGGCCAACTTACCTGAGGTTCCCAGCTACTGCAATATATTTGGCAACTCGCACTATATTTGTAAGCCTGTCATTTTAGATAGGACTCTGCCTATTCTATTTGCTCTACATGCACACATTCCTGTCTGATTTGTGGCTTTAATGCACCAACAGTCTTCAGGGGTCTTATTTCTCTGCTTGGAATCTCTTTTGGGGGTTTGATTTTCTGAAAGTTATTTCTGATCACCCTAGATCTGCAAGGATACATAACACTGCGTCATATTAAATCAGACAGAAATGTAAATATATATTATGGAATGTTGTAAGAAATGTTATCAGCTGTAAAGTTCAACATTGGGATATTGTATACAGATCTTTAGGTAAACGTTTCCAGGTGTGCACATTTATATTTTATTTTGACCCAGAGTGTGTTTCTGAACATTACTGTATCAGGTTGTACTTGATTGGTCCAAGGTCGTGAGCTAGTCGAGCCTGTGCTTTATAAAATATGCAAGGGAAAGAACAAAGGAGAGTGCAGCAGCTGTTGAGGGGACAGTTGGTTCCTGACCTTCAATCTGGAGTGCCTGGATGCCAGCGCTCCACTCCTCCTATAGTGCCCATGACTGCGGCTTCCTCTTTGCTCAGGACATACCTGGTTCTGCCTGCAAGCAGTGTACATGTCCTACTGTGGTGCCCCTGGACCAGCGGAAGTACCACATTGGCAACCGTACTGTCTGGATTGCTTCATCTTCATTGCAGACCACATAGCTGCTCGGCAGCCCTTACACTACGGGAAAGATGGGAAGCTGCAGTAGAAGGATGCCTAACCATATCTCTCCACTGTGACCTTCTACCTGAGGTCTAAGTAATAAAGTACATTTCCTGTAAATTTGACAGCTGCATGGTTCCTGCATGCTGGCCGACTTACCGGAGGTTCCCAGGTAGTGTGCCTGGCAGAGGTTGCCAGGGGTTGAATGTCAATGCCGTACTGGGTTGGAGACTGGGGACAGCATTAAGACTGGCAGAGCAGGAGAGGACTGGCGTGTGGCTCCTCAGGAGGTGTCAGGTGTACTGGAGTCAGCAGGCAACCTCAAGAGATGTCAGAGACCAGGGACTAAATCCAGGAGGAGGCAGAGACCTAGTGCAAGATGCCACAAGTGAGAGGCAGGAGTAAAGAACGTGTGTGGTGCTGCAGTGTTGGCCCGACTGAAGGCAGCATGAGGTTTTCAAGCAACAGTTGCCAGTTGCTATGTAAGACAGACCGCCCTGTTCTTTCCCCATGATGGTGTCGGGGGTAGCAGAAGCTGCTCCTATAGCGTTGGGGAGACTTGGAGGCAAGGGGAACAGGGTAGGGACTGTCAGAGTTGGTGTGGTTGTAAGTGATTTCAATCCAGCACTCCAAGTCAATGCCTAGTATGGGATGCCCAATGGAAACCCTTATTTATATATTTTTATGTCAAAGTTCGTTTAATTCTGGATGATGTACCCTTATACAACACCCCTCTCTTTGAATTCCCCCGGTCTCACTGAACCAAGAAATAGGTCTGTTTTGCAAATTAAAAGATTTATTTGAAGAATTGAGCAATATATAGATTACACTTTTATGAATATGAATAATATCTGAATATCACACTTATGAATATGAACAATGATCAGCAATGGGTAATATTACAATATCAACAATCTCTTTAATTAATTAGTGGTAGAAATAGGAAGAATAATTTAGCAGAGAATACTTTGTATGGTTCAAGAAATTGCAATGATAGGAAAGAATGCAACACAGAAAGAAACTTGATATGACTTCAATCAAAGACAATGAGATCACTCTTTCCCCCTGTTATTACTCACTCCCCCCCACATGCAATATGAAGAGATGGAATGAGGGCACACAGGTATCAGGAATAATAATCCACAATTGCAGTTTCAATCCCACTTCTCCCCAGCAAGCTTAGAGAGAACAGGTATGATTTAAAAACAGGTCAAAATGCTTTTGAATGTGATTTGCAAGGAATGGGAAAATGCTAAAATGATTTTAATTCACTAAATGGATTCATGGCTCACAAACTACCCAAAAAGATCCAACCTCCTTGTTAGGTGGTGAACATCATTCTACTTCAAGAATCCACATAAATATAATGTCCACAGAAGTATATGTTATCTGAACAAAATCCACTTTTGAGGATTGCTTGCTGGAAGAAACCTGTCAAAAATGGGTGTTAGAAGCCGGCGATTTAAAACCTATCTTGTGTAAAGTTGACATTGAACTCAAACTATGCCAAAGAAAGACTTGCTATCAGAAGCCTCAGAGGTGGATACTATTCAAAACTATATTCTGAAAAGGCTTGAAGTAAGAAATTGGTTGATGTATTTGTGAAAAATGTGAGTTATGTTTTAAGACAAGACAATTTCTGTCATTGGGTTTAAGAGTTAAAGTTTCCCACACTGTGCTTCAAACACATTCCACACCATCTCCCTGAACAAAGGAAACTTCCCCCTGCCCTTGGCTAAGAGAATGGCAGGCTGGTGTGAAAAGGAACTGGGAGGGGCATCCTGGCCTGTTGCTCTGAGTGCAGACAATGGAGTCCTTGAGCTGAATAGGAATGCAGATTCGGGTGTGACTGACAACAAACTGCTCTGGCAGGAAGAAAGCCATGTGACCCTCTGACTCAGCCCAGCTCTGGAGGCAGGCCAGACTGAAAATGTGGATTTGACATTGGATTAAATATATGTTTAAGGAAAATATGTCTAAAATATTGTACCGAACTGACAAAAATATGAAGCTTAGAGATTGTTAAAATGAAAAATTTGCTCACAGTTTAAGACTAATTTGGAATCTGTCCGATGTTCTGAGGCTGCATCCCAGAATTTATTCATATTGTAGCCCTCATGTTTATGTTAGGAGCATGAAAAATTACAGAAATGTGTCCAGATGGGATGTGTATGCATGTATAAAAAAAGTGCGAAAAAGTTGTCATTTACGAACCAAAGCTCCTGGGAACCTGGGACTTGAACAGAGACGTGCCTTAATTAATCTGTGATGTGTATATGTAATATTAACAAGTTGTGCATATTGTAAATATGTTTTTTATGAAAAATAAGATATACTGCACAGACACAAAGGGGAGGGTTTTTCCCTAAGCCATAAACATGACACATGATGACACAGGATGACACACTTCTCCTTTCTCAAATCAGGGGACAGGAAATTCTCTGACCTACCAGATCCTTAGAGGGTTGGGCATAGTAGAATCAGCCTCCTCACCCACTTTGGTGAGCCATGATTTTTGCACATTTTTGACAATCAAGAAAACGGATTTCCAAACAGCTCTGTGTTTCTTTTTGGCAATCAGCATTGCTGTTTTCAGGCTACTTTGTGGGTAGCCCAATGGCAGTGATCTCCTGTGGATGGCTGCCTATTTTTTTAGATTTTTACTGCGCAATTTTGGGTGACTTTTAGCGAGCAGCAGGCTTTCCAGAGGCCATTTCTGAGGTTTCTGTTGCCAGCAATGCACAGTAATGTTGCAGGGCCAGGACCAGTGGGTTGAAACATCCCACATGGTCTCCGTGTGCTAAGGATTGGAGGCCGGGTGCTGTGAGCTGAGGTTCCATTGTGACAGATGGTGGGTCGAGCTCTCTGCCCTGCTCCACGGCCTGCATGAGACTGATGACGTGGACAAGTGCCGGTGTGATCTGGTGACGGTGGAGTGCTGTCTGGTGTTCCTGCAGGATTTCACGCTGCTAAGGAAACCCATGGGGGTAATGTCAGCGTGAGCTTCAATAGATTCTGCAAAGCCTTCTGTTAGCCTTCCTGCAACTGCCACACACTTCCCCCAGGGATGGTGAGTGCTCAAAATCACCAGCCAGAGAGAGCAGGCCAGCCTCCTACAAGCCCTTTCAAGCCCACTCCCTGAGACTGCCCATGGATATAGATACTACTTACATAAAATGTAGAAGTGCCTGACTTTCGCTTTGATGTTATTCTCCATCAGAACCACCTCCCTTTCAATCCACCACCCTCCATAAATGTCCAGAGCACGTGATTAGCCCCAGCTGCTTGGAATGACAGTAAAACGTATGAAAATTGTTACGTTGCCCTGCTCTGCATTCTCGTTCTGCAAAGTGGACAATGGGCCTACTTTGAGGAGTTCGTCTCACATCACGTGTCCTGTGGTAAATCTAATTCTGCCACGTTTATTTCCCTGCATTTCAAATTAACTTTGCACAGCACAAATGCATAGACATTCAGTTATCAATCTGCACCAAAGTTTGTACACAAAGGTCATGTACTGATTTGCCTGAATACTAGTAGGGGATATTTTAGGGGTTAGAGGATAGGAATTAGTAAATGTTCATTTTTTATGGTTCACAGCAATTCAGTCCATGACAGTTACATGGGGCAAAATGCTAACATCATGTTGTGCTGTCTCAAATCCAAATTCACCTTTTAGCTGGCATGTGCTTTATACATCCACAATGTTGACATCCACTAGATTCAGCACAGTGTCTCACATCTGAATCTCACACCTTTACTCCCCATACCTTCTAAAATAGAAATCGTGCCCAGTGGCTGCATTATGTTTTTCATCTTGTCTTGCTAATTTCGAACTTAGCTGTGCCTAGGGCTGCATTGTGTTTTTCATTCTGTCCTGCTAAAACGAACTTGCAATGTGTTTTTCATTCTGTCCTGCTAAATCAAAGTTAGCTGTGCCTAGGGCTGCATTGTGTATTTCATTCTGTCTTGCTAAAACAAATTTAGCTGTCCCCAGTGGCTGCATTGTGTTTTTCATTCTGTCCTGCTAAAACAAATTTAGCTGTCCCCAGTGGCTGCATTGTGTTTTTCATTCTGTCCTGCTAAAACAAACTTAGCTGTGTGCACTACCTTCTGTCTCCCTCCCCTCCCTTGTATCCCCAGCCCGCTGTCCTCCGTGTACCTCAGTAACTCAGACTGGTAATTTTCCTCCCCACCACATGTCGCTATCTATCTCTTCCATCTTCTCTAACTGTTTTGCTATCTCCTAACCTTCTCATATCACTAAATCTGGCCAGAAGAAACTTAAGAAGGACCTACTGGGCTCCAACCCTGGGCTTCCGATTGCAGACACCTATGTCACAGCTTCCGCCAGAGAGACTCTCACTGACATCCTCTTTTTCATTAACGTACCTGACCTATGGACTCGCTACCTGGTCGGCTTTCACTCTCCTATTGCCTCTTCTCCCATTAATGGTGGCACTCGCTGGGAGGTTCTCTTTGACCTCTTTGCCATTTCCAGAGTCATCATTAATGTTTATTTCAATGGGACCATGAAGGTCCTCAACCCAACCTTCTTCTCTTTGACAGGCTCCTCCCTCGGCTATCCCTCTGGACGGGCTGGCTTGCCCACTGTGCCTGCCTCATCCTCTGAATAGGCTCCCTTGCACACTGTGCCTGCCTCCTCCTCTGCACAGGCTCCCTTGCCCACTGTGCCTGCCTCCTCTGCACAGGCTCCCTTGCCCACTGTGCCCGCCTCTTCCTCTGTACCAGCGCCCCTGCCTTGCAGTACTGTCCTGACTCCCTTGTCGTGCTTGGCTCCTACGCCATCTTTCACTATCCCTCTGGCCCACTTGCCACCCTCAGAGGGTACCAACATCCTCTGTACCCCCATCCTCAGTAGCCCCCGTGAAAGGCCTTCAAAGATGGCAAGCTGCTCCACATTGCCATGCTCAACACTCACTCCACTGTCAAACACTTGTCTGACATCTGCAACCACCTCGAACACATGGATCTTGATGTGCTCGCCATCAAGGAAAGCTCTGTCACAAGCTTTGACATGCTCCGCCCTGCAGGCTACAAAATCCTCTCTGCGCCCAGACCATAGAATACAGGTGGTGGAGTGGCACTGATCTTCCCTGAATGGATACCTGTGTCCATCATGTCTACTCCTCCTTCTAGTCCCTAGTCTGCAGACTCTAAGAGCCTCATTATGTGTATGGAGGTAGCCATGGTGCTAGTAGTGCCATGTCTGCCTCCATACCAGGTTCCTTCAATGGGGAATTACTGGGTCATTCCAACATTGGAGGACCCGATAATCCCTCCTTGAAGGAACCATTCCCCATTCCCATTGAGCCCTCATAGGGCTCAATGGGAATGGGGAGGGAGGTAATAACGGGGACATTAGAAATGACCCGTTATTAGCTCCCTCTTCCCCTGGCGGGACCCGGAAAGGACGTCTGGTTTTATCAGATGTCTGTTCCGGGTCCCGCAAAGGGAACCTCGTAATAGGTGCTCCCATAATGAAGGGTGCCGGTCTCGTACCGCACCCTTCATTACGGAAGTGCCAGGGTTGTAATGAGGCCCTAACTCTCTCTAAAATCTTCTCTCCTTCTGGCCACCTTTAATCAACCATCAGGACAGTCCACTCTCTTCCTCTTGGAGTGGGCTGACCTGGCCTCCTTCTCTACTTTCCTCCTCCTGATGGGTAATCTCAACATCCATCTGGACTCTCCTGACTCCTCTTCTACAACCTATGCAACTCCCTCTCCCTCTGTATCCTACCCTCTAGCTCCACGCACCCTGTGGGCCACACTTTGGATGCTCTCATCTCTACTGACATCTCTCACTCAATCCCTCTCACTACCTCTCTCTTGGACTGACCACTCTCTTCTCAACACACCTGGAGCTCTCCTCTTGCAGCGGCACACCTGGCACGGCCACTCACCTTTAAAGTCACCAGACCCATGAGAAAGGTAACAGTGGCTGCCTTTGCCTCCACCTACTCTCCTCTTCCCATTCCTATGGCTCATTCCCACCCTGACACAGCACTCGCTAAGCTCAATCTCTCTATCTACAACACTCTTGATACACTTGCCCCTGTCATGAGGGTCTGTCAGAAGCCTCCCAAAAAGTGCAACTCCTGGGATGACTCCGATCTGGCTGCCCAAAAACACAAGTGTAGGGCAGCTGAGCGGAAATGGAATTCGTCGGGCGGACCCTCTGCAAACTGGCCTGCCGCCTCCTTCAAAGGCAATATCGAGTTGGCATCCGCTCCAAGAAAAGAATCTTTATTCAAGCCTGCATCTCCACGGCATCGAACAACACGGCCACACTTTTCAAAGTCTATAAGGAACTGGCCAATCTTGCATCAACCTCTTCTTCTGTCACACCCTCCAAGGAGCTCTGCTTGGTCCTTGCTGCACACTTCACAAAAACTCAAGACATCCTTTCCTCCCTCCCTTCCACACCACAGCTTACACCAACACTGAAGCCTCCGTTGGCCCCCGCCTCCACTTCTCCTCTCTATTCTCTCACCCGTCTCACCCGATGAGGTCACCAGACAAGTCCGGTCTATGAAGGCTTCATCCAAACAGGTGGACCCCCGCCCCTTCAAAACCATTAAGGACAACATTGATTCCCTCGCGCCAGCCTTGGCCGATCTCTGCAATTTTTCCTTTTCCACTGGAATTTTCCCAACTGCTCTTAAATACTCCCTTGTGAACCCTCTGCTCAAGAAGCCCTCTGCCGACTCCTGAATTCCAGAAAATTACAGCCCTATCTATATCACACCGTTCCAGGGCAACCTTCTGTAGAAGTTGGTTATCTATCAGCTAACCCGCCACACTGAATCTATTGGGTGCTTCCACGACCATCTGTCTGGCTTTAGAGCATCCAGAGGCATGGACACTGCTCTCCTGAACACCTGTGAAGACCTGCTCTCAAACCTTGACACTAACACTCCCTCTGTCCTCATCCTCCTTGACCTCTTCTCTGCCTTCGACACAGTTAACCACAACATCTTGATTGCACGTCTCTGTGACACCCTGGCAATCACAGGTCAGGATCTGGCTTGGTTAACCTCCTTTCTCTCTGACTGCCCATCCCAGGTGGAACTCGGAGCCTTTCTATTGACTATTGCTCTCACAATCTGTGGCATTCCCCAGGGATCTAACCTATCCCCCTGGTTCTTCAATGTTTATATGGCTGCCTTGGCATGTGTGATTACCACTTTCACCTCTAACTTCCAGTGCTCCGCGGTTGACACACAACTATCTTTCAGGCTGCCGTTAGCCGCCTCCTCCTCGCTCATATCTGACTGTCTGTCCTTTACTGAAATTACCTTTGCCTCAACGCCAGTAAGACTGAGATCATTTGCATTGGGACCCCTGCTCCTGCTTTCCCACTTTCACTCTGGCCGACCTTTGGGTGATCTTTGACGCCACTCTCTCCTTCTTTCAAATCTCAGGCATCTCTAAATAGTCTATCAGCTACACCTCCTCAAAGGTTCTCTACCTTTTCTCACTTTCCCCCAGCGGCTCACTGTCTCGAGAGCCCTGGTTCTCTCTAGGCTGGACTACTGCAATAGCCTCTTCCTCAACCTCCTTGCTTCTGCCTTGCACCCTTTGCAACTCATCCAGAACAGAACTGCAAGACTTATCCTTGGCCTCAAGCCCAGGGACCACATCTCTCCGGTGCTGAAATGCCATCACTGGCTCCCCGTGGCTGCAAGGATCAAGTTGAAGACCCTCTGCATTGTCCACAAGGCTTTCTGGGGCCTGAGTCCTATCTATCATGAACGTTGCCTACCTAAATACTGTCCCTCCAAAGCCCTCCGATCATCTACCGCCAACCATCTACGAGTCAGCCGGTTCTCCAAGCAGAGATTTGGAGGGAGATCTTTATCCTCACCAGGGGCCTCCCCCTGAAATAGCCTCCCTGCCGCCCTTCATCTTCAGCCTGATCTCCTTAAGTTCAGGAAACTCCTTAAGATCTTCTTCTTCTCATCTTCCTTCTCTCTCCCTCTACCCTGCTAACCTAGCTCTCTGCTCTTTCCCCCTATACCTCCTTTTCCTTAAAGCTTGCTGACTGGCTGCTGGGTGTACCTCAGACTCTCACAAGTCCCTGGCACCCCCCGCCAGTCTTCTCGCACTTGCCTCAGGGGCCGGCACTCCCCCCCCCCACCGTCACTGCACTTAAGAAATGACCCAGAGAGTGTCTCTCTCTGCACTTACCCTATTCTCCACCGATCGGATACACTTGGACCCCCCTTCCCTGTAACCACCTGTGTACCTGCATGATCAAAATGCACTGTGCCTGAAGATCATCTGTTTGTTCTACCCTGTCTTCACCCCTTGATTGCACTTGGTAAAACTGCAGAATCGTCATCAGGCCTATTTGCTGTGTCTCAACTGTTAACTTACTCTGCCTGGGGAGACTATTATCGTCTCAGAATTTTTCAATGACTGTTGTTTTTCCCCTTGTGCCCACCCTCCTTGAACGCTTGGAAACACTTGCCTTGTGTATAGGTGCTTTATAAATAAACATTACCATTAATGGGGTCAGTTTGTATCCTTGTTGAAATGTGGAGCCCTAGTTACAATTCAGAGCATGGTTAAAATTCAGAGTCACCTACAGGAGCTAATGTCTGGGAGTAGACAGACATTGGTGAATGATCAGGTAGTTCACATGGAAGCAGAGATGTTCAAATATTTACTTATTGGAAAGTGACCTGGGCATAGGATTGACTACCCCGTGTCTGGGCGAGTAGTTTGGTATCATGGAGTAGTCAACCAAGAACTGTGTAGAATCTGGTCTCTGGCATGCTTGTCTAGCATGTTTGTATTCTGTATAAATGCCTCTGGTATTATGTGAGTGTCACCTGTCTAAGAACCCCTGATGCAATGTAGATGGGCAAGTGCTAGGGATTCCAAGGATGACTGTTGATGGGGACTTGGAAATGGGAACCCGCATTAGAAGGATGCTTAGCCCTATCTCTGCCCTGTAACCTTCCTACCAGAGATCCAAGTAATAACGTACATTTCCTGTCTGTACTTGCCTGACTCATGCGTGATTCCTGCGTGCTGGCTGGCTTATCTGGGTTCCCAGATACTACTTTTGGGAGTGTAGATTATGTTGAAGTAGTACTTTTATGTTTTGTGAACAGCAATGCGTGTGAAGTGCTATGATTAGATTTTTTTGTGATTATTTATGCTGCTAGTGTTAATGATGTTGGTGAAACATGTGCACTGTATGTTGGTGAAACATGTGCACTCTATTTTGAAATTCAAATGTTCAACTCAGAATTGAACAATTTAAATGTTTTTGCATAATGATTTCGGGTTTCATGCCATTCACATCCTAGATGGGCTTGGGGTATGCTGTATGCCATTTGCTTGAAAGTTCCTCAACATTTAGGGGACCACGTTTCCAATGTTTCTAAATCATATTTAATCCAGTGCCTGATCACCACTATTTTTGTATGACGCTGGCATTTTCCATTTAATATTGTGCTTTGGTAGTTGTGGGCATGATGTATTTGGCAGTGCGGGGTGTGGTTTGGTGTACGTCGTATGTTGTGGATGTTGACGTGGATGCATGTAGTGGTCATCACTCGTGGAGAGTGGATGTTTAGCGTAGTTGTTGAGGATTTTTGTGGAGCAGTGCAGTTGTGCAGCACCAGTGCTAGTGTTGTTGTAGCAGTGCAGTTGTGTAGCACCAGTGTTGGCAGTGTCATAGTGGTGCAGTTTTGTAGCACTTGTGGTGATGTTTGTAGTATTAGTGCAGTTGTGTGCACCTATATTAAAGGAGGTCATTGTGCACCAGTGAATTGTAGGTGCATAGTATTAGTCCTGGAGGACGTAGATATGCCAGTGTTATGTAGGTGTTGGGAGTATAGCCAGAGTAGGTGCTTTACATTTGTGGCCTAGCCGGTACCCTAGCAAACCGCTGGTAAGGGTGTGGTAGTCCCGGGGTGTAGGTTTGGTACCAGGCTGCAATAGGAGTTATGAATCTATTTCTCACCTGGCTAGTGGCCTAGCGAGGCACGGGTCAGGGTTGAGGGGTCCCCAGGCATGGTTGTGGAGTCTATGCACCATGCAGCGGTTATCAGTTTGTGTTGTTGTAGGAGCTGATGTCAGGGAGAAGGCATCAGTGTACCGTTGTGCAGGAAGTTGTTGTGGCTAATGTCAGAGAGTAGATGTTAGGGCACTGTTGTTCAGAAAGATGTGGAGTGGATTATTTCCGTAGTAGATGTTGTTGGAGAGTGACCTGGGCATAGGATTGACTACCCTGTGTCTGGGTGAGTAATTGGTTCAACATATCCATGGACTAGTCGACCATGTACATGGTTCTTGATGTGCTGTTTCTCTGCAGTACATTTGTTTTAATGTTTTTTGTCTTGTTAGTGGCTTTTCTTCCTTCTTTCTTTTATGTGTTCTTAGGGAGAAGTGGGTGTGGTTGTGTTGGTCTTCTGGTTTGGGAGTGTTTGGTTTGTGCGTGTTTGGTTCTGTCGCATGCTCAGGATGTATTTTGTGGTAGGGACAGGACAGGTTACAGTTTGTGTGTTAGTTGCTCTGGTTTGTGCCGTTAGGATTTTCTAAGAGTGACAGATCTGAGGCTGGAATGTGGCAGGTTCTGGTAGAAGGAGGCTTGTTTCTTTGAGGGTTGCGTGTGTGTGGATATGTTTACTGCTTCTCTTTGGGCAGGTTAGTGCTCGGTTCAGGGCAAGTTGTGCTCAGGCGTGGCAGGTCTGAAGCCGTGGGGTGGCAGCCCAGGGTGGGAAGATTAATAGTTTCTTTGGGCCTCATTACATTTTAACCCTTAACTCCTGATTCCAATTTTAACTGCTGCCTTTAGCAGGCGTTAAAATCCATGGCGCTAAACCGCCTTGGTGCTTATTACGGCACTGTAATTTATGGTGCCGTAATTAGCGCCTTCCCCACTTCCATTATGCCCTATGGGGCAAAAATGGGAATGGGGAAGGGTAAATGGGAAATGGGGATTTACCGCCCCACTCACCTTGGAATGGGGTGGTAAATCCGCCATCCACTAGGGTGTAAACGTGGTTTACACCATGGTGGTAAAGTTGGTGTACTTACCGCCTGGGTCGTAATGACCCCATTTGTCTGTAAGTAACCTGTGTTTTATGGCTGGTTGTAGCGATGGTCCTGAGTGTTTGCTTGTGCTGTGTGTTTAGGTCATTCTTCTGTTCTTTAGGACAGGGGGTGTGTGGTGTTTTGCATGTTTACTTGGCATGTGTGTGTACTATGGGTTGCCTAGGAACTCACCAGTAAAAATTACAAATTTAATCAAAAAAGGAATGTATGCCAGGCAAGAGTAACACAATTTATTCAGAGCTCAGTTACAGCTGGGAAAGCGAAATTCAAACAGCATGTGGAACAGAACAGCATGAAATGCGCTGTCAATGTTAAACCCCAAGATGGAAACCTTTATAATGGTACAAACTAATTAGCATCAAAACACATTGCAACATTAGGACAATCCCCTAAATGAAACTTATCACCCTCAACCACAGTCCAACCCATGGTTCCCACTTCATAGTGCCAAAAAACTGAGATATTAGAGATGACCAGCGAACCTTTACCCATCTGCCGCCGGACATCTCCACAAGTTTCCTATGCGAGCACAATTGATCATGACACCACAAAGGCCTTGAACTGTGAACAAGTTATGGACTTAATGTTGCAGACTAGGAACTCTTTGAGCCACATCCCAGGCCGAGATGTGCTGAGGGGCGATTTGAAACCCCATAGGGTATTATGAAACTGTCAGTAGACCAGTTACCATAACTAATATGCTGAATTATAAAATGTTGTGTATTTGCTGTCTTCCCCCGGCTCCCATGAGCTTCGCTTCCTGACCTCAAATTTATCGAGAGCTATTTATTTATTTCTGCAATAGCGTGGGAGTGTCTAGTTTGCAATGTGCTGTCAGCTTCTACCACTGCTAAACAAATTAATAGAATGTGAATTCATTTTCTAAAAAAAGTATGCCTAAATATAATTTTACAGCCCACATACTCAGCTGTAATTCAAGCCTTATACCTTTGGGTTATTCATTTAAAACACCATTAATTGGGCATTCCTCAGCTTAAAGCATAATACTATGTGGTGTAAGGAAGGCATTGTATCAAGAAAAGACAAACAAAAGTGATCACATTTCAAGGTTGTTAAATAAACTTTATATGTTGGGTGGAAAATGCCTAGTCTAAACCTAAACCTAAGATGGGAGCAAGCTACAACCATCAAATAAAAAATAAGGCAGTCCTAGTGGTGTCTTGTCAAATAAAATGGCCTATACTAAGAAAACCCTATTGCCAATCCTTTCACTAAATACAACAATGTGGGATAGGGCTCACAAGAAATGAAGAAGTGTTTACAAATAATAAGTCAGGATGTGGTAGTCATGGTATCCCATCCCCACATTTTGAGCACCCGACAAGGCAGGACTCTGAGCACAGCACACACTCGAGCTTTCCAAGCACGAGACGACAGTTCCATTTTCAGCTTTTCAGGATCTTCGATGGCCAAGTCTCTTGCTCTGTATAAAGATGGAATTGTAAATATTAGCAGCTGCCACACTAGGATAGAATTGTGGATGTTAGCGTGTGCCACACTCGGATGGAGTTGTGGATGGTGGCGTGTCCCACACTTGAATGGAAATGTGAATGGTGGCATGTCCCACACTTAGATTGAATTGTGAATGGTGGCATGTGCCACACATAGATGAAATCGCGAACCTTTCCCTGAGTCCCGTCTAGATAGAAATGTAATTGTCAGCATGTCCCACACTTAGATGCAACTGTGAATGGTAGCATGTCCCACACTTAGGTAGAATTGTAAATATTAGCAGCTGCCACACTTGGATAGAATTGTGAATGTTAGTGTGTGCCGCACTTGGATGGAGTTGTGGATGTTAGCAAGTGCCACACTTGGATGGAGTTGTGAGTGGTGGCATGTCCCGCACTTGGATGGCGTTGTGGATGTTGGCATGTGCCACACTTAGAATTGTGGATGGTGGTATGTGCCACACTTGGAGATGAAGTTGTGAACGTTGGCCTGGTTCACATATAGATAGAAATACAATTGTCAACTTGTCCCACACTTGGATGGAATTATGAATGGTGGCATGTGCCACACCTGGATGGAGTTGTGAGTGGTGGCATGTGCTGCACTTGGATAGAGTTGTGGATGGTAGCATGTGCCACACTTAGAGATGAAATTGTGAACATTAGCCTGAGTCACATCTAGATAGAAATACAATTGTCAACACGTCCCACACTTCGATGGAATTGTGAATTTTGCACCAGAATGGTAGCATGGTGAATGGTAGCCTGTACCACACTTAGATGGAACCATGACCATTAGCTTGTGTCACATCTAGATAGAATTGTGCATGTTACAGCATATCCCACACCTAGATGGAATTGTGAATGGCAGCATGTGCCACACTTTATTGAAATCGTGAACATTAGCAAGGGTTGCATTTGGATGGAGATGTAATTGTTAGCACGTCCCACACCTGGATGGAGTTGTGAGTGTTGGCGTGTCCCACACTTGGGTGAATTCGTGAGCATTGCCCTGAGTCACATCTGGGCGGAAATGCGAATGTTGGCGTGTTGCACACTTGGGTAGTGTTGTGGATGGTAGCATGTGCCACACTTGGATGAAATCATGGACATTGTCCTGAATCTCATCTATATAGAAATGCAAATGTAAATGTTAGCATGCCAAACACGTGTGTCACTGTTCCCCATGCTGTCGCTATATATCCATATGCCCCCTCCTGTCACTGTAAGCTCAGCCCCTTGTCACTGTGTGTTTGTGTGTCACTATGTTCCCTGCCATCCTGTTCACGTGCCTGGTCTCTGGCGTTTTAAAAATAACCATCATATCACATCATTACGCTTACTCTCTACTATACTCATCACACAATTAGAACACAGCTATACCCCTGTCCTAGCTGTTCACATACAAACACTACCCCATGAACAACTCATCACCCTAATAAAACACAGCTAACCGATAACATTCCGGCCTAGTTGCTCACATGAGTGTCCTTCAGGCCTAACACAGCCAGAACCCAGTCTGGGTATCCACCCACCAGACTGCACTCATCCAACTGATATCTTAAGCACCACACCTAACGCTATGATGCAGCTACCATCCGGCAATTACATCAGCTGCACACATATCTGGTGCACACATGCACCCAATTCTCTATCTCTCTCTACTGACCAGAACTGTGGTTCCTGAAGGCGTTCAACCTACCAGGGCTTTATAGAGCACTATATAAATGCCAAGTAACGTAACATAACATAACATAACATATGTTTAAATATTTAAATGTATCCTAATACAGACATCTCTGCACCCATTGCTTAATCCAATTCTATTCCTTAACATAGGTTTGCATGGGTGGACTGCAGTACATTATTTCGAGGGCTCAGTCCACCCATGCAAACCTATGTTAGAATAGCATTGGATTAAACATTGGGTCCAGAGATAACTCTCTCTCTGGACCCAATGTTTAATCCAATGCTATTCCTTAACAAAGGTTTGCATGGTGAACACCACTGTTCTCGGCAGCTTTTTTTTGTAAAATAACGAATATGTAATTATTTTACAAAAATGCTGCCGAGGTTTCAGGGTTGCGCCCGTTATGACAAAAACAGGCGCAATGATGAAGGTGCACTATCGTGCACTACGAGGACGCCCAGGCCCACTTGAGAATAGTGGTGGAGCCTGGGCGTCCTGATTTGGCACACTGAATCGTGCTCTTTAGCACGCTCACTCCGCCAAGTTAAGAATCAGGCCCTCAGACCATTGTTAAATGCCATGCATATGAGGACTTGAATAAAATGTTATTTGAACAAGTGGGGTGGCCATTGGCAGATGATAGTGGGGATAAGTATTTCCAACAGAAACATGTATTTCATAAAAAGTTGATCTATGGGACTGTCATTTGAATTATACTCACTTAATTAAACTGAAGTCTTATCAAGAAGTTTACTTGGTTGTTCACAAATATAGGACTACACAATCATGCCTTTTACAACGCTTTAAT
Organism: Ambystoma mexicanum; assembly: GCF_040938575.1. Lineage (NCBI taxonomy): Eukaryota > Metazoa > Chordata > Amphibia > Caudata > Ambystomatidae > Ambystoma > Ambystoma mexicanum. The sequence continues at coordinate 638,613,902 of NC_090933.1, read as the reverse complement.
CCTGCTGTTCACAAATTAATTTTAATGCTACGACCAAACAACTACCCCTCTTAACGGTGTGTGGCACTAAGATGAAGCTTCCCCCTGACAAAAGATACTGTCGTACGTGTGAACGGAATCATGTACGTAAAATGGCCCGACATATAATGACTGCATGCTGTACTTTGGGAAGTGTTTATTTCAGCAATTTAGAAACATTTGTTAGAGATTATGACACGATACAAAGGGGATCATTACGACCCTGGCGCTGAGGGGTTAACGGCACTGTAAAAGGCTGCGGCGCCGTTAACCCCTTAGCGCCTAATTACGAGGTCCCTTTGCGGCTCCCGACCTTAACGGCTGGTCTGGACCAGCCGTTAAAGTAGGGACTCACAAAGGGACCTTGAAGGTAATTTACGGTACCGCAATTTGCGGTACCGTGATTACCGCCTTCCCCATTCCCATTGAGCCCTATGGGGCAAAAATGGGAATGGGGAAGGGACAATGGTGCAAAGGGGAATTACCGCCGCGCCACCCTTGGAATGGGGTGGTAATTCCCCATTGCACCATGGCGGGCTCGTTACAATTCCGGCAGCAACCATGGTGCTAATAGCGCCATTGGTTACCGCCGGTGTTGTAATGAGGGCCAAAGTCAGGTTTTTGGGACCTTTTGCCTTAATTCTGGCAGCATGTTGTTGCACATTGCACTTTATCGTATTTGGCTGGCGATTGTAAAATTATTGAAACCATGAACTCTGGTATCATTATTTGACAATTCTGAGTTGAAATCTTTTATAAATACACAATTTTTATGCTTGATTTCTATGGTCTTTTATTAGTAAGTAGTCTAACTATAAGTTAAACTATGTTGATGTGAATTTGAACATGTATGTTGTCTTAATTGTTTGTACTAATCATTTGTGAAAAGTTCTTTGAACTAGACACAATGAACATAAAATAAATAAATAAAGTCTCTTTATCTGGCTACTGACTATGATGAATCTGTGCATTCAAATTACCAGTGCTCTCAGAGTTCAAGAGAAGCAAATTCTCTTTCTCGTTATTCTCTTTATTCACAGCATTTGATTCTCCTTGGTCCCCGCTCAACTTGGCCTATAGATTCCTGCATAAGTCTAGCCTCAATTCCTTCAAGCGCTGCTATTTGTGCTTCCACAATGTCATGTCCCCACAGTCTCTTCGTCATCCGCTTCTTGGATAATGACACTTTTTCCTGAGGAGCTCATCTTTTCCCGAAACAAACTCTTTTTGCCATCACTCAGGTTGGCAGTTGGCTAAAGCTGGTTGAGCCGCCTGCTGCCTTATCGTAATAGTAGTCCGTTAATTTGCCTCTTAGTCCAAATGAAGTCCCTCCACTAGAATATAGTGTTTCTCTCTGTATCGTGCTGCCTTCCTTAAAAGCCACCAACCACTCCACAGTGTGTACTACCATGCGTGAAGTAGGTTCCCGGGTACACGATTTTCACAATCACTTGGGGTCTCCTTATGCGTTTCCTTAGTATCTTCAATAGCATGGCTGTTCATGGTGTCCACGCTGCCCAAGGCTCCACGGGTCAAATATGCTCCATGGTTAGACCCTGCTGAGCATATTGAGTTTATTGAGCTTTTTAAGTTTTTTATGCAATGTGCAGAGAATTTACTGCTTCTCAATTTTCTATATATTCAAAGTAGTGAAGTGGTGAAAATAAACACTGAACAGATGTATGGTATTCCTCACTACTGCCTCATGTTGCTCCAAATGACTCTGTAAACTCCCTAGGCTCCTGCGCCTCCTCCACATTCAAAGGTGCTGGGGCGGGGTAAAGGCAGTGCTCTAGCATATGCTTGAACCAGGAAGCACTCGTGCACAGTACTCTTCATCTGAGTATATAGTACATAACTAGGAGAAACAAAAAGTTTGAACAGGTTAGTGGGTATGGGTACCACATTGGCTAGCCCATCTGGACCAGAATCCTTTGAGCTTTTGGTAGCCTGAATCCTTCCTGCAATCACCATTAGCAAAGAGCATAGCTTAAAAGGAACTTGTTTACATAGAATTGGGTACTGTGATCCAACTCATGCTACCATCCTCAAAATGCTGAGAAATCCTTTGGGTTGTTAGACAACTATTTTCAAGACAGTCTTTAGAATAACACTTTTCAGTGATTGCAAATCTTCACTTTTAACCTGAAAAGGTAAAAAGACCAATGACTATTTATCAGGATGATTTGGTGCTATGTAAATCCAACTTCACTTCGATGATGTAGCCGGGCTGTCTGAGAATGTGATATGATATATTTCTTTGTGTGCTAGGCATTTCATAAAACGTTTTTAAAGGCGTTTAGTGTCAATATGTGTTTAGAGATTTAGAGCTGCACGTGCAGGTAGAGACTAATCTTTAATACTTATATGTATAGGTGGTAATTGTGTTATGAAGACTTTTTTAATGTTTTTGATCTGTGTGGTTGTGAATAATTGGTTTGAAATGTCTGAAGGGACCCATGTAAGTGATAAGCAGATTTTGGGGATTACGGTCTGTGTGGTACTCAGGTGCCTGTCTCATCACTTTAAATTGCCCAGGTGTTCTCTGCTTTTAGAGTAGAATCCTTTTTTGCAACAATTTTAATTATTAGTTTCCAATGCCTGTGTTCAGATAACCTATTATATTGTATATTCGTCTTCAGGGTCTCTAATCTAATGGAGTTTCTTTGATGAATTTGGCAATCAATATGATCCTTTTAGTTGATTTAAGTTACATTGATTCCTGTAACTTGCTCTCTATTTCTGCATATCACATAATTATTTCACCCTCTATGAATTAATACACCCATTATAGGTTTTTATAACAGATATTACAATGCCCCCTGTACTGCCAGTAAATCCGTTTCCTGAGTTAGACTAAATATGAAGTCTGCAAAAACAGGGCACCCTATAAATGTGTTCTCCATTCATTACATGGTGCTGCCTCTACCAATGCACAATGGCAATTGCCTAAAAGTTTTCCAGTTATTGGCCATGTTGCCAGGACATACCCGAAGGACAATTCTCACTCTCAACAGGTTGGAGGATATGAAACCCTATTTGATTCACAAAATCTTTGTTGCAATTCAGGGAGATATACATCGGTTATTTTGATTGGGAAGACTACTTTGACATGGGGAGTTTTCCTTTGGAGTTGTTTGTTAACATTTCTCAAATAAGAGCAAGCGCAAATTACCTCTTCCATTAGATGTTGTCCCCATGAATGTTCCACTTTCCAGGAGGAATTGATCCAGAATGATGATAACAATTCAGGGCCTTTTTAATGTAATTAAAACTGACCCTTTCGGATCAATATTCAGCTTCCAGAATTGCTCAAATTGCATAGACCAATTGAATATATGTGTGCATTTTTGCAACGCCACACTTTAAAACATTGCTTCCCTTATCAACAGGCAACACAATTTCACCACCTATAACCCAAATAGGTAATGTGGCACCTTAGTAATGGAAATCAGACCTGCTGCTTTAACAAGGTGGTCAGATCCCCCCTTCGGTAATTTTCTTTTAGTTTTGACTCAAAGGTTTCACTTCAGTGTCACCAAATGAGGGAAACATGTTTGTATAGAGTTCAATGGGAGTAATTTCATTGTACAGGCAGGGAAGTCCTGAGGTTCCTTCGGATCTTTAGTTATGGCTCAGGTAGCACTTGGCAATCTCTGGTGAGTAATCTAAAATGGTAAACTACAAACAGGCTTTGAAGGTGCTTCTCGGTGGTTGCGTGGAGCATTCTAGAAATGCCGGGATAACAAGTTTGACAATGCAGGGAAGAGCAGACGTGTTGTGGTCCATTGCCAACCCCTACTGGTAGAAAAACCAGTCTATTGGGACTACAAAAGTCAAGACCAGGAGGGCAAAATGCCAATGATATAAACTTCTTTTGAGCGGCCATGTATCGTGATCTTCAACAAATGGAACTTTGGGAAGCAAGGTGGGCTGAAATCCCTTCCAGCCATCAAGTCATTCCATTATGTAATAAAATCACACTCCTGCTTAGCAGATCCCCAAAAGATTATTTTATTTTTATTTATTTAGCATTTATAGATCGCGCCAAACCCATAGGTATCTGGGCGATGGAAGAACAGTTAATGCAGTACATTCAACAATAATAAACTTAAAATTTGGCACATATTATGATGGACATATTTACAGGCATAGGATAATTTACAGAAGCATAGGAACCGTGAGTCAGATAATCAATGATATTTACATGTGCGATCTTCTTCAAATAAGTATTGTGCTGAAGAAGTGATAATAGAAGTGACAGTAGATGGGTGTATTTACAACGGCATATAGTGTAGAAAATATACTGTAGACATTGAGGCAGCAAAGGCTAGACATTGGAGGTGAAGAGCCAGGCCTTGAGTTTTCTACGAAATTAGGTGTGGGAAGGGTCTGCTCTGATGTCTTAGGGTAGGGCGTTCCAGCATTTGGCTGCCACAACTGGGAAGCTGTGTGCCCCTGCCTTAGGTCGTTTGAATTTTGGAACCGTGAGAAGGAATGCTGAAGTGGAACGTGTGGGCTTGATGGTTTGGTTTGAAGTGAGCAGATTGGTAAGATATTTAGGATCAATGTTAGTGAGGCATGTGTGGGCAATTGCCAAGGTTTTGAATTTGATCCGGTCCTGAACTGGTAGCCAGTGCACTATGCATTTTATTTCAGAGATATGTTCTCTTCCTGGTATGTTTAGAGCTGCTCGTAAGGCGTTGTTTTGAGTGACCTGTAGTTTTTTGATGCTGTTGGTTGCTGTGCCCGTCAGGAGGATATTGCAATAGTCAAGTTTTGATAGAATGAGGGCTCTGGCTAGGGTTAGGCAACTGTCTACTGATAAGTAGGGTCTGCAAGCATTGATAAGTTTGGCAGGGTAGGCTGCTGATGAGATTGGGACTGCACTATGATGAGGAAATGAAGGAAGGCACAGAGGGAGAGGTTGTCCAGAGCTGGAGCTGCAGTTTTGTGTTGACTGTTAAAGGCTATGTAACTTGGCGGTGTCCTGGGGAGCGCTCTGACCCTGTGAAGTCTGGGGGAGCTGTTGAGCACCCTGATAATGGACGTGAATAAGTCCAGATAGCACTCTGACCCTGTGATATGCTGGACTCTGGAGAGTTCACTGACCTTGTGTGTCAATATGAACTCCTTTAATCTTCTGACCCTGTAAAACACTGTGAACATTGAATGCACTGGAAAACCCAAGAACGCTGTGAATTCCAAAACCCCTTTGAACTCTAAAAGCGATGCAAATCCCAAAAGCACAGTGAGCCATGAAAATATGTTGACCCCATGAAAGTTCAGGGATTGTGAGAGTGCTGTGAACCCCAAAAGTGCTGGGAACCCTGAAAGCACTGTGAAGCCCAAACTGCGGTTAACCTGACTCTGACCCATGAGTACCTGGAAAGATACAAAAGCTTGTAAGAACATCACAAACTGGCAAAGAGAATTGAGCATCTGTGAGCAAAGGAGATACACATCTGCCCTCTATTCTCGAGACGTGGCCCCTCCTCAAATTGTAAGATTCTTAAAACACCACTAGTACTTACCCGGGCAGCATGCAACCCCTGTTAGATCCTTTGCTGACCATGAGCAACAGTTGCACAATCTTATGAAAGTTCAAGCTCAACAAGCAAAAGCCGATCATCGGGTCTTTCGAGAGCCTTCCAGGTATAAGGAACCAAGCAACTGAATGTGGAGGAGAAATACCAGGAATCTTTGCTGCAAATTGATAGTTGATAGTCTGAGCACAAGACCACCAAAAAGTGCCTACTTCATCCTACAAAAATACTATGGGAGGAGGGGGGGCTCGCACAGGGCAATGTGGCTAGAATATAACACTTGCAGTCTTGAAGAAAGGACAACTCCTTTATCTCTTTAGCACTTCCATACAATGATGCAAAAGGCACTACCACTGACCAACCCTCTCAATAAGAGGACTTTGATAAAGGCTCAGCCTATAAAAGAGCAGGAAAAGACCGAACACTGATGATTTCAAGAAATAGATTCCCTGGCCCAGATCTGACTTCAGGAAGAACGGGGATGAACTGGGCGATTCATTGAGAAGAAACACTGAATGACGTGCAGAGGAAAAGGTCTGTCTGTGGAAAAGATTACAGAGACACTGGCCTCACAGTATCAACACTTATTCAATGTTATGAACGTGATGGGTAGAATATTTTTCGATAATTCTCCACCCCACCCCACGAAGAATGTGTTTGAACATATCTAATGCGGTAATTTGGGTATATCATCAGACCAATTGAAGAGGGAACTATAGCAAGTACGATCCTGAGAACAAACTCAACCTTCAATCCTCAAAATAAAGGCGAGAAATGTGTCCCTGGTTAGCCATAAAAGTGGGTTCGTGAGAAACTCAGATGCTGTTAGATTCAGGCATGAAAACAAACGCTCTTATTCGATCGTTAGTACAACCCTGCAAAAAGAGAAGAGGTCCATTGTGGGAAATACCAGTATACACGGAGATCTGGGAAATACCAGTATACACGGAGATCTGGGAAATACCAGTATACACGGAGATCGGAAGCCCGATCCTAAGGCTGACATAACTTATGAAATGCAGGCAAAAAAAGTTCAGTTGAGGGTAGCCATGATGCCGAACCTGTGTAAGCGACTTCAATTCAACACTACAGCTAAGTCACTGCCTAGTCTGGGATGCTGATGGAAGCCCTTATTGATGTATTTTTATGTCCAGTTCGTTTACTCTGGATGACAACCCTTGTATAACACTCCTCTCTCAGAATCCCCCTGACCCCGCTGAGCCAAGAAGTAGGTTTGTTTTGCAAATTTAAAGGTTTATTTGAAAATTAAACAATATATATCTATCACACTTTTATAGTAAATTAATATTTGATAGCACACTTGTGAGGATGATAGTGATCAACAATGGATAATGTTACAATGGTACACTCTTTTTGATGGCTTAGAAGTAACATAGAGAGAATAAAGTAACTGAGAATGCTTTTATGGCTTCAAGGACAATGCAATGATGAATGAAAATGCAGTATGATATGATATGATATGATATGATATGGCATTTGTAACGCACCTATACACAAGTGTTTCAAGGCGCGACGAGGCAGGGAGGGGGAAAGACAGACAACGATCCTACTAGGCCAGGTGTCATTCAGATCGCGCAAGTGCAGGGGTAGGAGGAAGGGAAAAAGTGCAAGGGGAGAGGGGGAAGTGCTGAACAGGGTAAGTAGAATAAAAAATAAATAAATAAATAGGGCCAGCTGGTAGCAAGTGGAAGTAAGTGCAGACAAGTGCTGGGAGGGAGGGGGCTGTAGGGATGCAGAGACAGTCCCGCAGTGCAGGGGATGCCAGGGAGGCAGTGCAAGTGGAGAGTGGCTGGGCAAAGGACCAAGGTCGGTGAGAGTGGCCCAGGTGCAGGTTCAGTGCAGTTTCAATGAAGAATTTAGCAGGGTAGAGGGACAGAGAAAGCAGAAGCAAAGAGGAAGGTTTTGAGGTGCTTCCGGAACCGAAGATGGTTCTCCTCAAGTTTCATGGAGGCAGGAAGGCTGTTCCAGAGGGAGGCCCCTGCCGCAGAGAGAGATCAACCCCCAGCTTGTTGCTTCGAGAAGCGGCTGACCCTGAGGGAGTTGGAGACAGATGAGCGAAGGGCTTGGGAAGGAAGATATTTAGGAAGAGAGAGTTGAAGGTATTTAGGCCCCAGGCCTCAGAAGGCCTTGTGGACAATGCAGAGGGTTTTGAACTTAATCCTCACAGCCACATGGAGCCAGTGTAGAGATTTCAGTCCTGGAGAGATACAGTCCCTGGGCTTGAGGCCAAGGACAAGTCTCGCAGTCCTGTTCTGGATGAGTTGCAGAGGGCGGAGAGTGGAGGCAGGCAGATTAAGATAGAGGCTGTTACAGTAGTCCAGCTTCGAGAGAACCAGGGCTCTGGAGACCGTGAGCTTCTGGGGGAAGGAGAGGAAGGGAAGAATACCTCTGAGGAGGTGCAGCTGGTAGAGTGACTTCTTAGAGATGACATATATATGAGGAGAGAAGGAGAGTGTGGAGTCGAAGATGACCCCAAGGTTTTTTGCCTTGCAAGTAGGAGCAGGAAGCGGGCAAAGAGAGGCTGGCCAGAGCGCTGCAGGGAAGGAGGGAGTGGGTGTGCCGATGAGTAGAATCTCAGTCTTACTGGCAGTAAGGCAGAGGTCATTGGCGGCACACCATTCCTGGATAGCAGACAGACAGTCGGAGATGAGGGAAGGAGAGGAGGAGGCCGAGGGTAACCTGAAAATGAGCTGGTTATCGTCCGCATAGCACTGAAAGTTGGGGCAGAGAGTGGCGATGCGGTGGGCAAGGAGTGCGAGATACTCGTTGAACAGCCAGGGAGAGAGATTAGATCCCTGGGGGACACCACAGGTAGAGAAGAAGATGTCCGAGAGGAAGGACCCCAGTTGCACCTGGGAGGGTCGATTGGAAAGGAAAGAGGTCAGCCACGCCAGAGCCTGACCAGTGATACCCAGGTTATCACGGAGACGGTTGAGCAGGATGGCATGGTTGACAGTGTCCCACAGAGTGTTGGAGTCAAGGTTCGAGAGCAGTTCCTCACGGATGTTCAGGAGAGCAGTTTCCATGCTTCTGGCAGCTCTGAAGCCAGATTGATGGTCATGAAGACTACCAACAGATTCAGCATGGAGGTTGAGCTGGGAGATGGCCAGTTTCTCCAGGAGCTTGCCCAGGAAGGGAGTGATGGAGATTGGGCGATAGTTAGCCGGGCAGGCGGGGTCGGAAGAGGGTTTCTTAAGAAGAGGGTGCACAAGGGAGTGCTTAAGGGGGGATGGGAAGACTCCAGAGGCGAAGGAGTGGTTGCAAAAGTCAGCCAGGGCAGGAGTTGATGTGGTCCTTGATAGTTTTGGAGGAGCAGGGGTAAACCTGTTTAGATGAGACTTTCATAGATCGGACTTGTCTGGAAACCTCGTCAGCAGAAAAAAGGGGAAAGGCAGAGAAGGAGGGAGGAGGGGTGGCTGCAGAAGGGCCATAGGAGGTACAGTACAGAAAATAAACTTGATATGACTTCAACAAAAGACAATGTAATCACTTTTCTTTGACAATTCACCCCCCCCCCCCTTATGCAAGGTAAAGAGATGGGAGGAAAGCACACAGTTCTCAGGAATGCAATCAAATATAATTCAGTTCCCCCCTAGCAAGCTTAGATGAAAACAGGTAGGAGTTTTAAACACAGGCAATATACTTTGATGTGGTTGCAATTAAGTGAAAAATATGCGACAAATGCTTTTAATTCCCTAAAGGAGGTTCAGGGTAGGTGATAGCTACTTTGTATTAGTTCAGGATCACTTTAGCAATGCTCTATGAATGATTGTCAGGTTGCAAACGAATTTCAGCAAAGGAAAGCAAGGACAAATATTTTTACACGTGGCTGAAATTAAGCAAAATGTCAAATCGCGGCAAATTTAGTCACGTGCGTCGAGCGCAGTTACGGAGGGAGTATGAGGAGTAGCAAGTCGGTTTAGAGC